>NW_026895158.1:0-140512 GCF_033153095.1 Gastrolobium bilobum | reverse complement strand
ACGGTCATTTACTACCACATTTTCAACCATTTGAAGAAAACGGTAGTGAAATTCACTAACCTATGCATATGTCATGGTTTTTTGCAGGGTACACAGTGTCGAAGATAATTTTCGACATTAGGTACAAGAACCGGAATTTGTCGGAACAATCCTGAAGTTGCTTCATGGTTGGGATGCGATACCGAGGACGTGGCTGGTGCAGGTCGTATGATGAGACAGGACGTAGGTTGGTCATATGACAACTAACCTATCTGAGTGTGTGAATAAGGTGCTTCGTAGACACGAAAATTGAGTATTTCGTCAAGAGACGTGAAGGGATTGAAAAAGATATACTCACAAGGTTGGATAATTTCAAAGAAGGTTGAGGCAGCGTTGCAAAAAAATGATGAATTGGCTGGCACTTATCGTGTGAGGATATATGATTTGTGTAGTACTTTGTTTTGTAATGACAATCACTTTACGTATTGTTTTGTTTCCTTGTACCCTAAACTTTATCTTGTATTAGTTATGTATTGTGTTGTTGAAATGTATTGTTGAACTGTATTCTTGTGTTGTTGAAATGTATTGTTGAAATGTATCCGTTAAGTTTAGCATTACACATCAATTACCAAGATGCTAACAAAATGGATTGAACAGCACCTGCTGCTGCATCTGCAACTGGTCTACCCGGGTAACTCGTAATGATATACCCGAGTACATCTTACCCGGGTAGACTATTCGTGGTACCCGGGTAGACCAGTTGCAGATGCTGTTGCAGATGCTGTTTTGGCAATTTTTGTTGCATTTTGGTAATTGTTGTGCAATACCTACATACGGTATGACTTGGGGGTGGATTGATTTCGTAGAAATAGGATGCAGTAATCAAGATGTGCGCCAATCAAAGTTGAAAATGAATAATAAACTACTTTGGGTTGAATTGATTTCCAAATTAATTATGACAATATTAATGCAAGGTCCCATACTAATGCATAGAACCAACAAGTCTGAACGTGCGCAAAACGAAAATTTCATTCATTCAAATTTTGAACATCCAGTACAAAAACATCCATGCAATGTAGGTAAAGTTCCTAAATGTACCAAAATGACTACATTACATCAAACTAAATCAATGATATGAAACCCTATGGACACACTAATCCGATGCCGTGTCCTCCCCATTCTCTTCATCCGATTGTGTGTCATCCCCATTGTCATCATCCTCCTCCTCCTCCTCCTCCTGAGTATGGGCACCCTCGCCAATTAAACCCTCCAAGCGTGAAACCCTTGTGTCCAACCGTGCAACCCTTGTGTCCATCTGGTTTCGCCACTTGCTCGTGCTCTGTCTATATCCTCTAAAGTCAGTAGTCAGATCATATAAGGATGCCATGACATGATCAAGTGTCCATCCACCCTCAGGAGGAGCTGGTGGTCGCCGACTGCGGGTGGGACGTGTCGGTCTGACATCAACCTCAGCAACGCCATCATCATCGTCATCATCATCAAGGCCTACATCATAAACCATGAAAAACAAACTTCAATACCACATTAAAAATTAAACAACACATAATTGCATAAACTCATAAAGACCAACACATCACCTGCAGGTGCATCCTCCATCTCAGCATCGTGGTGGAATGGGATCTCAGGTGGTTCTGGTGCCTTCTTCCACGTCCAGATACCCGCTCTGTTCGGTAGGATCCCACACTGCTTCAGGAGCCTCTCACCAAATATAGCATTCCAGCCTCTGGCGGTCTTCAAGGTCTCTGTTGCCATAGGCACTCCAAATCTATGCAGAATCTTCTGCACCAGAAATGCAAAAGGCAATTCAGCCTTCTTTGACTTGGCTGCCTTCCACATCAGTATGCATATGTAATGCCTCCAGTTCACCTGCTGACTGTGAAGGAGGGCCCACAGGATGACAAAGTCCCCTTCCAGCACCTTTGAGTGATTATGCGGGCGCTGGAAAATAATATGTGTCACCACATAATGAAGAATGCGAGCAGAAACTGACAAGTTGCTAACAGGATAATGAGCAAAATGACCGGGCTCAGCGTCTGCCCTCCTAGTCTCTGTAACAATGGTCTCCCGGTTATAATCACCAAATATATGATGGCTGTCTCCATCATATAGTGCTGCTCCTGAGACACCATCAAAATCGAACCCCAGTAGCTCCGTCCAGATAGGAGCAGTCATGATGATATCAATCCCGCATACACGGGAAGTCAGCTCGCCTTGCGAGTAGCCAAGGTTCTGGTAGAAGGCTCTTACCATAACCTCCGAGTATGGGCACCGCATCTCCGCCAGGTGAAGTAAATGTGTCTGCTCAAGAAGCGGCACGATGTCAAAACGCTCTAGGTTGAAGAATGCCGAATCCAGTGATTTCGGTTCGCAGATCTTCCGGGTCATGAAAAACTTCACGAACTTCTCGTGTGAAGGAATGTCATCCTCAAACAAATATCCGAACGTCAAGTCCGGAGCCTGACTCGAAGCAGCCTGGGGCTGAGAGGATGACGACCCATCGTGACGACTCTTGGTTCTTCTCTCGGAATGGGTCACTGGCAGCTTTGAAACGCGTCGAGAGGTCATTGTGTCACACTATTAAACTGAAAAAATAACCAAAATCAGAAATTAGATACATGTTAGGGTTAGGGTTAGGGTTAGGGTTAGGGTTAGGGTTAGGGTTAGGGTTAGATTCAGGGTTAGGGTAAGCGTATGACATACAAATTGATAAAATAATTCGGACAGAATCAAATGATATAAACGAAAACAATGAATCAGAACAGAAATCATAACATAATTGAAAAAACTGAAAAAAAAAATGCACCTTTGATCGATTTCAATCGGTAGAAGGCAGAGAGGTTGCAAGGTCCGCGAATGATGATCACAAACAAGACGAATTAGTGCAAGATTATGCCTCAAATCGCTCAAGATGACACTCCTCCAGCAGCTCTACTCGGGTACCCCTTTTGTGGGTTTTCGAATGGGGCTGCTGGGGTATTTTAAAACCCTACCGTCGCGATTTACCCGGGTACACTTCTACGTACCCGGGTAAATAATTCATACATTTTCCCAGATTCAAGAACTCTACCCGGGTACATCCCTACATACTCGGGTAGATAAAAAGTTTCAAAATTTACCCGGGTAGATAATGGTGTACCCGGGTAGGCTTCGTGGTCAACGGTCAAACAGGGGCAGATTGGTGTTATGTTTGTTGGGGAGGGTAAATTTTCGAAATAGTTTTGAATGAGGGGCAATTTGGTAATTAATTATTAATTAAGGGGCATAAGGGTCAAAAAGCCCTCTAAAGGCTATTTGGTGGATGATATATGTACATTTGGAGCAGAAGTCTTTGTTACCAGGGAAAGAAGCACTGGTAAAGGAGAATCTTTGATGATGTTGAAGGATGTCATCACCTACAAGCACGTCTGGGAGATTGACAACTTCTCAAAATTGGATTCAGAATGTTGTGACTCTAAGCCATTCAATACTGGAAACTATGAGTGGTAAAAATAATTAAACCCTATTTTGTTTCTAAACTTGATGGATGCACTCCAATGTGATTCTCCATGTTTTTTTTCTTCTTTTTTTCAACTCTTTCATTTAGGTGAAGATGAAGAATCCATACCACAAAAAAGATAAATTAATATACATTGTGGCAAAAAAAATTAATAAGATTAAGAGTAAATGCATTTTTGGGTCCTCAACAAAAAACTCGAAACCCATTTTAATACCTTAGGGGAAAAAACCAACTTGTGATTCTTCTGAAATTATGGTTTCTCTAAAATTCAAGGATTAATACGAGTACTTTTTTTTCTAAAGGATTAAAATGAGTTCCGTGTTTTTTTGTTTAGGATCCAAAAAGGTATTTACTCTGATACTAATTCAAACAAAGGATTTTTGCTTTAACCTAACCTACAGCAGACAACTTAACAATTTACTGATTGGTCGTTAGACTGTTTTTTGCAGGAAGGTAAAACTATATCCCAAGGGAAAAGGTGCTGAATTGGGCAGTTATCTTTTACTTTACCTAGCCTTAGCTAACCCAACAGCCCTTCCTCCAGGTTCTAAAGTATATGCACAGACAGTATTACGCATCATTGATCAAAAGCAAGCTAAGCATTATTTTGGAAAAGGTAGAGTTTGGTACACTTTTATTAGGTGCAATTCCTCAAGAGAAATGCTAGTTGAATGAATTATTAACATTCCGGGCAACATTCTTCGCCAGTCTAAGCAAACAAAAGCACATCTTCAATTCAATAACCCAACAGTTCTTTATTTTATTTTCCCCTACTTGCAGGTAACTACTGGTTTAGTGCCTCAAACAATGAAAATGGTGCATCCAGATTCATTTCAATCAGTAATTTCACCAGTCAAAACATGGGATATCTGGTGAAAGACATTTGCTTGGTAGAAGCGGAGGTTACAGTTCTTGGAGTGGTTGATGCATGTTTCTAAGATTGCTTAAACTTTAGGTCTATGTTATGGACGAATGTACTCACAGTGAAGCGCATTTAGTGGAGATTCAGGTCGGTCGAAGAATCAACGAGAATGAGCAAAAGTTCTCCTGATTTCAATAAATTCTATGGGTGTAATAGGTTTCAATATATGTTTATGGGGAAAGATCCGTTTATAAACTTTTTTTACAAATTTTGCAAATTACACTATATACTTCCGGAAATACATAGCGTAACTTAGTATACTTCCGGAAGTACATAGTGTAGTTTGTAAGAGTTTGTAAACAAAAAGTTTGTAAATATAACTTTCCCCTATGTTTATATGTATATTCTAAATGTTCACTGGCATCATAAGTCTTCTACATCTAACATGGAAAAAGATATGGCTCTCTTCTTAGTCTTTAAATTGTACATTTCATTTAAAGTACAGTAAATCATTATTTACACAAGAGATTCTGGTGTCATGTACATTATTTACTGGAGTGAATTAGAAATACTGACAACAATACACAATTTGCAAATACTTGCAAGAATTAACAAACACAACTACGTTAGCCAAATGTTTTCTCACTGCTGTAACACATGTACAGAAACCCATCATCATCCTTGTAAGATTCGTAGACTGAATCCATAAGACTTGCTGTGGATGAAATCATGGAAGCCACCGACAAGACATATATTAGCATTGATATAAGAAGAGAGAAGCTGAACTACTCTAGCAAGATTTTAGTGATAAGGAGCATTTACCAGTCTGAGGCAATGTGTTCCTCACAAAAATAAAGAGAGCTTTCCCAGGAGTCAAACGTAGCCTGCTACTTAAAATGTGAATAAACTGCCCAACAGACATATCCCGAGGAACCAAATATCTAAAAGAGCAAAAAATACAAACAAGTCAGATCTTAAACCCACCAATTATCTAGTCACAATCAGGGTTTCAATGATGCATTATTATTCAATCTTATTACAACAAGTGAAAAAGAATAGAAAAAACAATTGTCAAAATAAATGAAGAATAGGCAAATATCTGTTTATAAAAAATTGAAAAAGCAGAAAGGAAGCCAACACTGAAAATAACAGAATATCTCCGAGGATTCTCCAATCTATAAAATTGACAGATGAACTATACATTAAAAGCATTACACACAAAAAAAAATTAGCAACTTCATTAACCTAAAAGCATATATAATAAAGATGTGAAGAACAAAATCTTGAAGCCCAAAATAAGGTAAATGTATAATAGCTAAAGCCTACTTCTTCTTGTCCAATTCAGGCAGGTCTGTCCTAGAGTACTTATCAATGATTACCTGCAATACATAATGCATGATGAAACATAGTCACGACACTGCTCAATAGTTTCATTCAAACACTTCATAATTGAAACATCACTTCCCAAAATTAAAGAATTTTATTTTATTTTTTTAAAAAAAAGTCTTACAGGAACTCGATCTGGGTATTTGACTATGATGCTTTCCGAATCCTTTAGTCGCTCATCTGCTCAAAATCAAAATCCACAAACAACAATTCAATAATACGATATAATTACTATTACATACATATTTAACAAGAAAATGTGAGCAAATTTGAAATTTAAAAACAAAAGAACGAACCGAATGAGTATTCTTGTTTGAAAGACTTAATCTTGCCCATGAATCCTTCTTCAAGAAAGAAAATTAACACAATTTTTCTTGCTGATAATAAAACTGTGTATTGTGTTTCACGTTCCAATGGAAACGGAAATCGTTTTTCTAATTACGTTGCGTCCACCGTCAAATTTTCTGGCATTGTCGTGCACGTCAATGTCAATCAACAGAAACACGTTAAGAACAAGGAGATGATGGGCTTTACGTGGGCCTCATGGTCTTGTTCTCCAGGCCCACTTTTATTTTCTCTTAGTTGCTTATTATCCAAAACTCATTTAACTACTTTTGGGCCTGAGCGACTATTTTGATGACGTCAATAATCGAACCCAAAATGCTATTTAGCTATCACCACTTATTTTGTTTTATTTTTCCTACAAAACTTTCCAAATATTTGATTACACATTACATTTAATATATACAAATAATTTTTAATATTTATATTTTATAGAGAAAAGCGTTTACTTATAGTACTTATTATATATAGATTATTAGTTATTGATTTCATTTGGTTTGATGCAAGCAATATCAACCGTTAATAATAACAATAAGACTTGTTAGACTTACAAGGGAAAGAGAAAGGAAAAAAAAAAACCCATAAACTTTTCTAACTTTATCCACGGCTTATAGAAGCATATATAATAAACTGTTCGATAAAATATTACAAAGTTAATATAATTTCATCAAATAATTAATATAAGAATTTGTAAGGAATTTATGAGTTTGTGCGTGTGTTATTTTCAAATATTACCATTAGTATAATCTTTACCTTTTTGTCATTCTCCTTTTAAGTTCAATTTAATTTATTTATTTTTAAATATTTCAATTAATTTATCGCTTCGCGATTACTATGATTTGTGACGGATTCAGAATTAAGATTTTAACTTTTCTAAAACATGATATTAGAAAAGATCAAACAAATGGGTTTAGTATTTGTCATTTTAAATGACACAACTTTGTGTTATTTTTAATGAAATTACGTCATTTTGGTGTGTTATGTCATTTTTTCTAATTTATAAAATTAGAAATAAAAAGAAAATGGAGGAGAGAGAATGTAAAAACACACTAAAACGACGTAATTTCATTAAAAATGACATAATTTTGTGTCATTTAAAATGAAAAATATTTTTCCCCAAATATATATTCTCATTCCACTCACTCAACTCTCATGTGCATAGTTGTTAAAATATCGATTTATCACTACGATCTTACGTTTTTACGATTTTTTTTCATCAAAACGATTTTTCCAATATTTCAAACGCTTTTATATTTTTACGATTTTTTTACATTACGATTTTACATTTTCCAATTTTTTAATCTCCCCCAATTTTACTTAAAATCTTGATTTTAACAACATGTGTTAACTGAATTAGTAAGTTCAATTCGCCAACTGAACCGTTCAATTCAATTTCTTTAGACGAGTTAAATTGGCAGCTACTAAATCAGCACGTGCCTTTGTTTCCAACCCCTCTACTTTTGAATGTCTGCATTAGACCCAAATATAGAAACGTTTACTTTGTTTCGCTGTATTTATTTGACCTGCTTCTTAAAACTGAAACATATAGATATAGTGCTTTAGTGGGATTGGAGTGGTATTAGATTATTATGTCATGCACGTGTATGCTATTATTAATGAGTTTTGTTATTATTATGTTACATGACAAAAATCATTTTTCTACACATTTATAATATATGTGAAGTCCATTAAATAATGAAGTGAAAAAAAAAATTAAAAGTGAGACTCAACTTGAATTGTGTGTATAAAAAAATTGATTTCTTGTCATGTAACATGACAAGCCATTTTTCCATTATTAATTAGTTGATAAAACTACAAAACA
Organism: Gastrolobium bilobum; assembly: GCF_033153095.1. NCBI lineage: Eukaryota > Viridiplantae > Streptophyta > Magnoliopsida > Fabales > Fabaceae > Gastrolobium > Gastrolobium bilobum. Next base: position 132,604 of record NW_026895158.1, on the reverse strand, counting down.
TTTTACAAATATCTACCATATAATAATAATGGAAAAATGATTCGTTTGTAATTTTTTTTTATAAATTACACTAAGTATGATCAATTATACACTCTTGATTGAAGTATAACCGGTCATACTTAATGTAGTTTGTAAATAAAAAATCTGTAAATATAATTTTTTTCGTAATAATAATAAAGTATGTCATTTTCAGTAGGTGTTGTTGGTTTGAGGGGTATGTGGCACCATAACGCACCTAACCTTTCTTTGTAGTGCAACTAATCAACGGTCAAGAGTGGTGGGACTTTTCTATTTTATCTGGTCCCTTTCAAAATTTCATGCTTACCTCGTGCTCGGTAACATTAAAATTCCAAGTTACTTATAAGTTATCACTTGATTTGAATTTTGTATTTATTTTTATACAGATTTGAATAGTTCTTAACGGAAACATTTGTTGTTGGGGGTTTTGATTATATATATTCCATAACATGTCTTGACATTTTTTTAATATTCAAATAATTAGATTTATAATTAAAACTTTGATTTGAATTTTACCAGTATAATCGTTGAAAAGTATCCCGATTCACAATAAAGTTGAATTAATCTCTTAAGAATACTTGTGGAATATACTTGTCAAAAAACTAATATAAAAATGAGAAAAGTGTTTGTTATTTTAAATGACAGAAAATTATGTTATTTTAAGAGAGATACAGACACAGAAAATTTGAATTTTAAATTACAAAAAACCACCCACTTTCTCTCTCTCATAATTTCCATTTTTTTGTATCTATCTCTCTCTTAAAATGACATAACTTATGTCATTTAAAGTGACAAACATCAAACCCTATAAAAATACTTGTATAAATTACTTTTTAATTAAGAAAAGCGTAAAAAAATACAAACTAAAAGAAAAAATATCCAATAAAAATGTCTTTAAAATTATAAACGAGATGTATATAATTAATTTAAGTAACTAAAAATATAATTTAAAAAAGTTAAAATTACGAATAGTATATGCATAATTAATAAAAAAATTTAAAATTGAAATTAAAAGGTAAAAAAAATGGTCAAAAATAACTTTTAAGCTATAGGTTATATTTTTTACTTAAATGCACTTACAGTTTACTCATTACATATGACTCGACCATTGATTCGAGAAGTTTGGAGTCAAGCAGAATTAAGTCTAATAAATATGATCCAATTGTTAAAAAAAAACAATAATTTAAAATATAACTATTATAGACCTATACAAGGCCCAGATATTTGAAGGCCGAATAAAGAACAATACAATAGAAAAAGGGTTATGTTTATCTCATTTTACATAAGATAAACAATTTTTCTACACACACAAAAAAAAGATTGGGTCTCATTTCATCACTTTTTTTTCTCTCTCCTCTTACTTGTGGGTCTCACTTGTAATTTTATTCCTACAACATGAGGTAATAATTTTCCTACAACATAAGAAAAATATTTCCCATATAAAAATTATACAAATCAAGAAAGAATCATCTTATAATGACAATCCTATTTTGACAGCAATATAGTGGTATATTGGGCCCATAAACTATTAAATGCCCAGAATTCTACTATCCACAGGTAAACTTTATAAACAAGAGATAAAACTTATGGGTATGAATTAATTTCTCTCCTATATTGTTATGTTGTCATTGTGCACACATCACCCATTTGGCAAGTTATCTAACATTTCTAGGTATTCTCAATCATGGATACCTTAGAGAGAGTACCAATCCCATATAAATTTACTAGTCTTTGACTAGACACTTCTGTCAATCAGACAGAAGTATAACAAATTACAATCAAATTAGAGTTCAAATAAATGAGTAGATATGATTGTAATTTGTTTGGCAAAAAAAAGAAAGAAACACATTTAGCATAATTTGATATCAAATATTTGGGACATGTTTTGAATGATTTAATTGTATATTTATTTTTTTTAGAAATTAATTATCGTCATATTTATTTTGGGATTTTAGATTTTGAATTTAGAGTTTTGAATCTTGAATCAATTTAAAATTAGTCTATAAAAAAGTGTTTATGATACTTATTGGATGAGTTGAATTCTGTTATTTTGTTAAAAGAAATTGAAAATCAGAGGGTTATTCTTGTATGAATTCTCAAATTTCTGTTTAGTCACTTTTTATATACGCGCTCAGCTTAGTAGGAATCTAATTAACAATATTTGAATCAATTAGCTTAAACACAATTTTAAAATATTAAGCCAACTGAAGTCTGTATTGATTGTTATCCATAAAGATGTTAAAAAATTTTAAAAGGGGATAATTGTGCTACATAAATCACTCCCATAATGCAAACAGTTTTATAGAGCACACATAAGAAATTGAAATATACAATAACTAAAATTTAAAGCATACCGTATGAAAATATGTGAATGTAACAAAAAAAAATCTGAGCTCAGTGTTAGACACTGTCACCTTAAGACAATATTACCCTCTCTATGGTGCCAAAGATTTACGGACAACTATCTCCCAATATAGAACAGATATCTTTATTCTTATGGGACACTTCCATATAGAATAGCCTCATCGAACTCAACATATGTTCGAGCAATCGCACTAGAGTAGAAGAATGCAAATACAATGGAAAAAAAATTATCTTTAAAATTCTGATTGTCTATCTATTTATAGAAAACGTGAGTTTACGATTCAAAAGGCACATATTCGTGTTGGGAACTCGGTTCCCTCAAGCTTGGCTAAGCAGCCTTTGTGCGGAAGTCAATCAAAAAGATCCTGATCTCGGATCGCGGCAATACCTCGGCCTAAACTTCACCAGGTCGGGCAGCGCAGCGGAAAAATCAAAACGAAAAATAGGAGAAAGAGGAGAAGAAGAGAGAGAGAACACAAGCAATTTTTAACGTGGGAAAACCTTCTCCAATGAAGAAGTAAAAACCCACGGGACCTAGTCCATATCAAAAATCCACTATGAAAATAATGGTTACAAAATAATCAGAATACACCAATGTGGTGGTTAACTCAACCTCTCCAATAATGGTGATAATCAAACTATCCTATAGATGTTTCACTCAAACTCTCTCTAGAGATCTCTCAAATGCAAAACATTAAGCTTTGCTCAAACAATCAAATAATTATCTCTCAAATTTTTCTCTCTAATCTCTTAACCTAGCCTCCACCCACAACTAATGAATATATAGAGGAGGTGAGATCTAGGGTTAGGGTTTTTAGGAAACCCCTCAATGGGCTTGGGCTTGGGCTTAGCATTGAAGGAGGAAGCCCAACAAATCTCCCCCTCTGACTTCAATGCGTCGGCTTTAGCATCAACCCGGCTCCTTCACAGCAGTCTTCAAATTTCCTTACTGGAACCGGCTTCGTCATCATGTCGGACCAATTTTGGTCAGTGTGCACTTTGACGAGTTCGAGCTCTCCACCTTCCACCACTTCTCGGATCCAGTGATACCTTACATCAATATGCTTAGTGCGGGAGTTATAGGTCCAATTCTTCGCAAGATGGATTGCGCTTTGATTGTCACAACCCAGCTCGTACTTGTCTTTATCATGGCCGAGTTCCATGAGGAACTTCTTCATCCACAACATCTTTTTACTTGCCTCAGTAGCGGTAATATACTCAGCCTCAGTTGTTGATAGTGCAACACATTTCTGAAGTCTTGATTGCCAAGAGACAGCTCCTCCGGCAAATCCCATCAAATATCCTGTAGTCGACTTCCTCGAGTCGACGTCTCCCCCTAAATCAGAATCCGAGTAGCCTTGCAACTCGGCTTTGCCTTCTCCAAATCGGAGACATAAGTCGGTCGTACCTCGGAGGTACTTGAAGATCCACTTCACTGCTTCTCAGTGCTCTTTGCCGGGGTTTGACAAATACCGGCTTACCATTCCAACAACATACACCAAGTCGAGTCTAGTGCAAACCATTGCATACATCAAGCTTCCGACAGCGGATTGGTAAGGGACCTTCATCATCTCATATTTGTCTTCATCAGATCTCGGACATTGCTTCTGGTTCAGCTTTATGTGTCCGGCAAGGGGGGTGCTCACTGTTTTGGCTTTGTCCATGTTGAATATCTTCAAAATCTTCTCAATATATTTCTATTGACTCAGCCACAGTAGCTTCTTTTGTCTATCTCAGATGATATTGATTCCGAGAATCTGCTTTGCAGGGCCGAGGTCCTTCATTGCAAAGGACGAGCTCAACGCCTTTTTCAGGGCGGCTATTCTCGATTTGTCTTTCCCTACAATAAGCATGTCGTCAACATATAACAACAAAATCAAAAAATCTCCGGCCTCATACCTCTTCACAAACACGCAGTAGTCATCTTTTGTCTTTTCACACTTATGATCAGTCATGAATGATTCAAACTTCTTGTACCACTGCCTTGCTTCAAGCAACAGAGACTCTTATTCAACCGACATACCAAGTCTTCTTGGTCTGGAGCTTAGAATCCTTCAGGTTGCTCCATATATATATTTCTTATTCTAAATCACCGTGAAGAAATGCTGTCTTCATATCCATTTGTTCTACCTCGAGGTCCATCGAAGCTGCCATGGCTAACACGGTTCAGATCGAGGTCATTTTCACCACAGGAGAAAAAATCTCCTCAAAGTCTACTCCTTTCTTCTGATTGCAGCCTTTCACTACAATCCGGGCTTTGTATCTCGGCTTCAGCCCGTTCTCTTCATTCTTAATCTTGTAAACCCATTTATTTTTCAAAGCTCGTCTTCCTTTAGGCAACTCGGTCAGCTCATAAGTCTGATTCTCGTGCAGAGACTTCATCTCGTCTTGCATTGCCTTTTTCCATTCTTCTTTCTCTGAGCTCGTCACAGCCTCATCATAACTCTGAGGCTCACCGTCTTCAGCAACAACGGTGTATTGATCAGATGGGTATCTCGTAGAGGGTCTTTTTTCTCGAGTTGGATATCTCGGCTGTTCTTCAGCTTGAGGAACCGGTTCATCATTCTCATCCCGGATCTCATCATCAACTCGGACCTCAGTGTCTTGGTCATCTTCAGCTTGTTGCCGATCATCATTTTCTTCATTTTCTTGATTTTCTCCCCCTGCTTCAGCTCGGACAGGAGGATTGGGTTCTTCACGTCTGACAGTAACCCGGACTTTGGGCTTCGAGATGTCATGAATGCTCTCATCTTCATGAAAGATCACATCTCGGCTTCTCACTATCTTCTTATTGATTGGATCCCATAGTCGGAACCTGAACTCACATCTCGGCGAACCAAGATAGATGCATTCTTTTGTCTTCGCATCAAGTTTTGCCCTTTCATCTTTAGGGATATGCATGGAAGCTCGGCATCCAAACACTTTCAATTGATTATAGGTCGCTTTCCGAACTGTCCAGACTTCTTCTGGAATTTCTCCTTCAAGTGGCTGTGATGGTGAGAGGTTGATCAAGTCATCAACTGTTTTGATGGCTTCTCCCCAAAATGATTTCGGAAATCCGACATTGGATAACATGCTTCAGACCTTCTCTTCAATAGTTCTGTTCATCCGCTCAGCTAGTCCATTCAGTTGAGGTGTCTTGTGGTGCGTCTTCTCAAGTCGAATCCCGGCCGCTCTGCAGTATGCATCAAATGGGCCGCAATACTCACCACCATTATCATATCGGACCACCTTCAATTTCTTTCCAGTCTCCCTTTCAACCATTGCATGGAATTCTTTAAAGGATTGGAGTACCTGGTCTTTAGACTTCAACAAATATACCCACACTTTGCGGGAGTGATCATCAATAAATGAAACAAAGTACTGAGCTTCTCCAAGGGATCTTTCCGACATAGAGAAGACATCATCAGTATGGACGAGGTCAAGAATATACCTGTGTTGTCTGGGTTGATCCGGTCTCAAAAAAGAAACCTGGTGCTGCTTTCTAGCTAGACAATGAGTGCAACTCTCCAACACTTGGCCTTTCAACCCGGACAATAATCCTTTCTTGTTCAGGATTTGGAGCCCTTTCTCGCACATGTGGCCGAGACGCTTGTGGTATAGCTCCAAGCTAGGTTCATCTCGGACAGAATTGGCTTCTCTGCCACTGATCTTTCCTTGCATCACGTACAAGGAGCCTTCCTTCTTACCTCAAGCCACAACCAAGTTTCCCTTGGCCAGCTTCCGTCTAACACTACCAAAGTAGTTCACTAACCCGACATCATCAAGTTTGCCTACCGAGATTAGGTTCAAACGCATGTCAGGAACATGCCTTACATCTTTCAACACAAGTTGGCATTCGACATCCGTGGTCAGAGTTACATCACCGACACCAACAATCTTGCTGGTCACTTGATTTCCCATCTTCACGACTCCAAAATCACCACCTCGGTAAGAGGAGAAAAAACCTTTGTGTGGAGTAGCGTGGAAGGAGGCACCAGAGTCAACAATCCAGGTGCAGTCATCATATGCAACATTCAAATAATTATCCTCACCAAGGAGGAATATCTCGGCATCCGGGTTGGCAGTTACCGCAGTGGTGCTCTTGTCTTCTCTTTTCTTGGGAATAATCTGATCTGACTTGACAGAGTCGTTCTTCTCATCATTCTGCAGGGTCCAGCAGTCTGGCTTCTTATGGCCTGTCTTTTCACAGTAAAAACACTTCAACTCATATTTCGGCTTTAACCGACCTCTGGACTTTTCTCGTCTGTCACGACCTCTACTCCTGCTTTTGCTTCTACCCCGGGAGTCGGATTTCCCTTTGTTCTCAGCAATGTTGGCCTCAGACGTGCTTGAAACACCTCGTTCTCTTCTCCTGACTTCTTCGCTCAGGAGGTTGTCTGTCACGACATCCATCTTCAACTTTCCTTCTGGAGCTGAATTACTCAAAGTCACCACCAGAGTATCCAGCTTTCTGGCAGCGAGCTCAACAGCAGCAAAACCTGCATCTCATCATCAATTTTCATCTCAGCTTTTGACAGCTGATTCACAATACCTTTATAGGTGTTGAGATGTTCAATCATACTCATGTCGTCGTTGTATTCAAGCTTCACAAGTCGGCGAACTAGGTATGCTTTATTCCTGGGAGTCTTCTTCTGAATCATGGTCTCCAGCTTCGTCCACAACTCATACGCATTCGTGAACTCGGACACGTGCTCAAAGAGGCTTTTATCAATATATTTCCTGATCGTGGCTACTGCCTTCCGACTCAGGATCTCCCACTCCTTATCAATTTTGCCTGCCGATCTCTCATCAAGGATAATGGGCTCATGTAAATCTTTGCAGTAGAGATGATCTTCCATCATCGGTCTCCAATAGGTGAAATTGTCAGCGGTCAACTTGAACATGTCTCCATTATTGGTTATGCCACTGGTCTCCATCTCGTCTCCCTCAGAACCTGTCGAACTTGGGCTCTGATACCACTGTTGGGAACTCGGTTCCCTCAAGCTCGGCTAAGCAACCTTTGTGCAGAAGTCAATCAACAAGATCCTGATTTCGGATCTCGGCAATACCTCGGCCTGAACTTCACCAGGTCGAGCAGCGCAGCGGAAAAATCAAAACGAAAAACAGGAGAGAGAGGAGGAGAAGAGAGAGAGAACACAAGCAATTTTTAACGTGGGAAAACCTTCTCCAATGAAGAACTAAAAACCCACGGGACCTAGTCCAGATCAAAAATCCACTATGAAAATAATGGTTACAAAATAATCAAAATACACCAATGTGGTGGTTAACTCAACCTCTCCAACAATAATGATAATCAAACTACCCTATAGATGTTTCACTCAAACTCTCTCTATAAATCTCTCAAATGCAAAGCATTAAGCTTTGCTCAAACAATCAAATAATTATCTCTCAAAATTTTTCTCTGATCTCTTAACCTAGCCTCTATCCATAACTAATGAATATATAGAGGAGGTGAGATTTAGGGTTAGGGGTTTTAGAAAACTCCTCAATGGGCTTGGACTTAGCATTGAAGGAGGAAGCCCAACAATTCGATGAAGAAACAACACGCTCGTTAGAATGAAACAACATATCTGTTTGGCACAAAAAGACACATTTGTTGGTTGAAAAAAAAGACACACCTTTCGAGTCAAACTTCGTATTCATGAAAATAAATAATTTCAAAATTAATTCCCACGTTAATAAGATTTATACAAAGTTGGCAAGTATACAATTAATAAGATTTGTACAAAGTTTAATTGGCTGTTCTGGCCGTATCAATCAAAGTAGGTGAAGTTGCAGCATGGGTTGTTGTAGTGCAGAAATACCTAAGCATGAGATTTGGTTTGGTCACGGATTTTTCAATACACAAAAAAACTGAACTTCATTGGCATGCTGTCACTATCCATAGTAATGTATAAATTCTAAAATATTCTATAATTTTATATTATTTTTCCAATTTTCCAATCCCATTTTTTACATGTATGCCTTATTCTTATAAAAATATTAAAAAAACCAAAATAATTTTGGATATAACTGTTGATGCAATATATGGAGCTATTCAATAAAAATATATAATTGTAAAATAATGTCATGTGTTTTCCTAAATAAATGTATTTAGATTTTACAATTAATTTGCTCTTTGTACATATAAATTTATCAATAAAGTCCTTAAATATTTCAAATATGGAGTGGGCAAGAGGGCAACATCTATGTTAATTGAATTATTGAGTCAAAACCAAAAGACAAATAAGAATGTGGCAAATAATGGTATGCAACCAAGTCAAAATCAAAATTAGCCAAGAGCACGCAACAACTTGTCTGTGTGGTAGGTGTGGCTTTGTATACTTTTTAACATTCATCTCAACTCACCCACTCCTTCCAAATCCAGTGGACGGTAAAGATTCATTTTAACTTCTCAATCTCAGCCGTCGATTAAAATGATATTTGCACATGCAAATGAATGAATCTAACCCAAAACATAGGCCATATTTGAATACAGTTTTTTGGTTCTAAGAAAAAAAAAATATTCGGTTAATCTAATTTTGTAAAAATGATTTTAAAAATTGTAACTGTTTTAATTTTTAACTTTTAAAAAATATATATAAAAAAGCACATGTTTTCATAATTATTTTATAAAATATTTTTAAGAATAATTTTTTTTTTATCATTTTAAAAGATATAATTATATATTATTTTAGATCTCAATTATTAATTTATGCTAATTAATGATTATAATTTATTATATATTATTAATTAATAAATAAATTTAATTCAATAAATTATAATAATTAACGGACAAAAATCACCCGTTAAAATTTAAAATGAAAAAAAATTATATCGAAACTTTTCTTTCAAAAAACAAAACACAATCGAAAGGATCCATAATCTTTCTACTCATGGGCTTTTTCGTCATTGACTCCACCTAACCAGACATTTTTTGTCTATAAATGGCGACTCAGCGTGACGGTTTGGACTCGCACCCACCGCTCGAGTCTTGAGAGCACTGAGCAGGCCTAATAAACCTCCATTCTTCATTCTCTGCTCTTCTACTTCTCAAGGTATACTATGCTTTTTCTATATTGCAGACTTCTCTTGCTTCTATTGTGTTCCATTGGGGGAAAAAAAAACATGTTAACTTTGATCAAGATTATTGTCATATCGTAGATATCATGATTAAATTTGGGATTTTGCACTTTTGGGGTTGTTTGCTTTGGTTTTTCTTCAACTGTTTCCCCAAATGGTTTTAAGCGAATGTGTTTGTGATGATTTTTCCCCCCTTGTCGGCAATCCTAAGTTTGTGCTATGTCTCATTAATTTGTGCGGTCACATGGGAATTCGTGTTAGGATTTTAGATCTAGTGGAATTCATATGCTAATGATTAACGACTTTTCTTTCAGATTGCTTATGAGAAATTTTATAATTTTGAGGGGAATTTTTTATTGTTATAGTCTGTTAAATCTGGCAGAGGGTTAAATTTTGACCATGAACTGAGAGGGGTTTGGTGATTAGAGGATTTTAGCAAATTTTGGAATTGTACTTTGCCGTGTGTACAGTTGGAAAATGAGACTTGTGTTTGATTTTTTTTTTTTTATTCTTTCTTTTTTGCTGAATTTTATGCATGATGGCGCCCTTGTTGTACTAGCTTTTGTGAATTCGTTTCTTGGTACTAATTCTTCATGCTTCATATTTGTTGGCCGTTGTTCTGCAGCAATTAAAGATGGCAGAGACTTTCCTATACACCTCCGAATCAGTGAACGAGGGACACCCTGACAAGCTCTGTGACCAAATCTCTGATGCCGTTCTCGATGCCTGCCTTGAACAGGATCAAGATAGCAAGGTTGCCTGTGAAACTTGCACCAAGACCAACTTGGTCATGGTCTTTGGAGAGATCACAACCAAGGCTAATGTTGACTATGAGAAAATTGTGCGTGACACTTGCAGGAAAATTGGGTTTGTTTCTAATGATGTTGGTCTTGATGCTGACAACTGCAAGGTCCTTGTCTACATTGAGCAGCAAAGCCCTGATATTGCTCAGGGTGTGCATGGCCATCTTACCAAAAGACCTGAGGAAATTGGTGCTGGTGACCAGGGTCACATGTTTGGCTATGCCACTGATGAGACCCCTGAATTCATGCCCTTGAGCCATGTTCTTGCAACCCAGCTCGGTGCTCGTCTCACTGAAGTCCGCAAGAATGGTACCTGCCCTTGGTTGAGGCCTGATGGCAAGACCCAAGTCACTGTTGAGTATTACAATGATAAGGGTGCCATGGTTCCAGTTCGTGTTCACACCGTACTAATCTCTACGCAACACGATGAGACTGTCACTAATGATGAAATTGCTGCTGATCTCAAAGAGCATGTTATCAAGCCTGTGGTTCCTGAGAAATACCTTGATGAGAAGACCATTTTTCATTTGAACCCCTCTGGTCGTTTTGTCATTGGTGGTCCGCATGGTGATGCTGGTCTCACTGGCCGTAAGATCATTATTGACACTTACGGTGGATGGGGTGCTCATGGTGGTGGTGCCTTTTCGGGAAAGGACCCGACTAAGGTTGACAGGAGTGGAGCTTACATTGTGAGGCAGGCTGCTAAGAGCATTGTTGCATGTGGACTTGCCAGGAGGTGCATTGTGCAAGTCTCCTATGCCATTGGTGTGCCTGAGCCTTTGTCTGTCTTTGTTGATTCATATGGTACTGGCAAAATCCCTGATAAGGAGATCCTTAATATTGTGAAGGAGAACTTTGATTTCAGGCCCGGTATGATCTCTATCAACCTCGATCTCAAGAGGGGTGGCAACAACAGGTTCTTGAAAACTGCTGCTTATGGACATTTTGGCAGAGATGACCCTGATTTCACATGGGAAGTGGTGAAGCCCCTCAAGTGGGAGAAGGCCTAAGTGATTCCACCGGGAGTTTTGAAAGTTGCCTTCATACTATCTAATTCTTAAAAGCTCTCTATCGCTCTGTGTGTCTCTCCTCCTTCTCTGTGCTTTTTTGTATTTTTTCACATTATCAACCAAAATATGTACTCTCAGTTTGCATGCCCGATATTTGGCTTAAGTGGTACCGGTCTTGTGAGATAAAGTATTTTTAACTTAGATAAATAATAGTTATGCCTCTTAAATATTGTCTCTATTAGTTAAAATAGTTAAAATAGTTAATCATATTATATGTTTCTTTTGGAAATAGGGCAGGCATCTCCTTAGGAGTATTATAAAATCCTCCACAATGTTTTGTACTATCTTATATTCACTTAAATGTCATTATTGTTTTTACCCTTTGCTACCTCGTCGCTATTGGTGTTTTTGAAAGTCGTGTGAATGTGCACATATCTTAATCTGTATATATTATTAATCTAAATGGATAGGGACAGCAAAATTGATATATGTATATGAGGAAGAATGACCAAAGTGCGATTGTTTTGCAAATTTTTTACCTAAATGACACGCATAATTTTTATCAGACTATTATGTCAAAGTTTGTTAACAATGGTAACGAATTTTGTAGCCAATGATTTCGTGACACGTGGTCATATTGCGTCCCAAATTTGTTTTCACTAGTAACGAACTTAGTCCAGTAAATTTTTTTCTGTGAAACTGTGCCACGTGTCACAAAATCATTGGCGAGTTTGCTACCAGTCGTCTATGAAGCACTGACACTTCAAAATCTCTAACGTATTGTGCCCGACACTTTTCGACACTTACCAATACTCCGACACTTCCTGACACTTCAATACTCATTGCAAAGACTCTAAAAATGTTCAAATGTTACATTGTGTTGCATTTTGAGTTCTAACTACTAGATTCGTTGGATTACGATTACTATTTTGTTGAGTTTAATATAAACATTTGGGATATCTTATGTTTCTTTGCAAAATTGATGGGTATTATAAGTTTAACTTTATTTTTTTGTTAAATTATTGAATATTAAATATAATATACACTACATAAATTAAAAATATTATATAATATCAAAACGTGTCGAAATTTAACATTTTTAAAATTAACATGTCGGAGTGTCGTGTCTTGTTGTATCCTGTGTCAGTGTCGGTGCAATATGCCAGTCGTAGCGAATTACGTCACGTGACAGTCTAATAAAAAGTATTATTCGCGTGGCATTTGAATAAAAAATTTGCCAAAAAATAGCATTTTGATCAATGTTCCTACATATGATATTGTGGCATTTGAGTAAAAAATTTGCCAAAAAATGACATTTTGGTCTATGCTCCTGCATATGATATCGTCCACGATTAATTTATATATATTTATAAGCTGAAAAGATTCTCATCCATAGTCAAAGAAAAGATGGTAAAAAAAAAGTGTTCAATTCATATTTCGAGTACATGAGGAAAGTAAGGCAACAAAAAAGTATATGACGAAAGTGAGCGACATGCGCAAATAACATAACTGGTGATTGCCATTTTTAATGTGAAGATGAAGAGAGGGACAACTTGATTAAAGACTGCCACATTGAGCAACAATTTTCATATCTTTCTGAAATTTACGAATCTACTCAAGCTCAAAAAAAAAAGGGTGTGGTAGTCAATCGTACTGCTATGGCCCCATAAAATGTACCTGCTGAAGTGGTATGACAGTTAGTCGTTCCTTATTCTACAAGACCAGGATCAGGCAGACGCAGATTCTACTCAACTCTTTGCCAAAAGTGAATCTTTAGTGCTCCATGTGAGTAATCCTCCTAATTAGTAGAATCTAGTTACATTACATTATTATATTTCCTGATCCGCGTTGGAAGCTACAAAAAGAAAGAACTGAAGTTTTTTTTATCCCTTTTATATTTAAGAAGCATGGATATTTGAAAATGGTTTTCATTAGATATTTTTGCTGAAAATTCATGTTAGCGGTTACGGGTAAAACTGGGCCGGGCCGGCCTTTAGGGACTTACGACTCGGCTTATGTCAAGTTAGATCTGACCGAGTATATTTTGTAAAATAGGCCGGACTTGGACCTTAAAAAAGTTTATTTAATAAATAGACCGTAGGCTCACTTTCACAAGGCCTGGCCTATAAATTTACAAGCCAGCTTATAATGTACTATTTATTTTAAATAAAATAAAATAAAATAAGTATGTCTTAAAAAAAAAACAAAAGATATAAATTTAATCAATTGCAATTATTTATAACTTAATTATATTCGATTATATTTTAATATAAATCTGACTTTATTTATTATGTAGAAGAAACAACATCTCAGCATACTAGATTGTATATATAAATATATTAAAATAAATTGAGTGAGATTATATTTATTACATTTATTTTTCAATAAATCCATCTCTTTATAACAGTCAAAATCGAGTTTTTTAATTACTGTATCAGGCACCATTATTGGCTTGGACCTCGCTCCACATGCCCATAGTTAATGTCAATATGTTTCTGACTTAGGCACATGCGGTTGCTCTTGATATTAACTTACCAATTTGTCCTCATGTTTAGGAAAAAAAAAAGAAAAACCCTTCGTGGCTTCTTCGTATCATTTTGGACCACAGGATCTGAGTCCGACAACCAACGTTCCCTTTCACCTTTTTCTATCGGCCCATGAGTGAGAAACATCATGGTGTGTTGTAAGAAGAACATAATCTGTGACCCGAATGAAAACAAAAAAGAGAAAACATCAAAAATTTATTTGACATAATGAGGGGAAGCCAACAACGTGTCACCTTAAATAAAAATAAAAAAAAATAAAAAAAAAGTGGAGCTATTGAAAACTGATGTTTAGATTTATGATTACAGAATACCATAATCTCCCGCAGATTGGACTACTATCAACTACATAAAAAAGATTAGCCAGAAGGTACTGTTTTATTTTTCTATGCTATGTGCTTGCGTTGATTTGCGGAACCCACTTTCTCCAAGTAAGGAAGTGGTATACTGGTATTGCATTATGAGGGGTCTCGAGGGAGGGAGAACTTCACTATCACGTGCCGACACAAACTTTCCACTATTTTCCATTCATGGTTTATACTATAGACTAACAAGCCTTAAATTATACAGTAAAGTATTTTTTTGTTCTCAACAAATATTATTGGACACAATTTAATTTCTTAGAGAAAAAATTGGCATGTGGTTCATCTTAAATTTAAAAAAGACCTCTATTAGTCCTTTTGAATGATTAACGTGAGTCTTCTTTAAATTTTAGAAAAATAACGATTTCGACTAATTGAATTTATTTTGAATTTTTGGAGGACCACAAATCGATTTTTTATTCTAAAGGATTAAAATAGGCCCATGATTTTTATTGAAGACCCAAAAAGTATTTTACTCTTAATTATATAATTTCAAGACTTTATATTAAAAATTCAACAATAATAATAATATATTATTTATATTTTAAAAAACCTTTTAGATCACTTAAAGCTTGACATTGGTTTTTTTTTTTAAAAAACTTGATTTATTTTAATTAATTGATGGGTTTTATTTGTATCAAGTGATAGCAAAATCATGTTATTTCCTGCTCTCACATCGGTAAGTGAGCTCTTCTTTATTTTTTTCATTTTTTTTTCATTTCACCTAGTGGGTCCCGTTTTGAATGAGTGAACAGGAACTAAATTTGGTTTTACAGTTACTTGCCACTAATAAACCCCTTAATTGATAGGCTTAATTATAATCAAACCAAGTTAGCTCAAAATATTTATAAAGTTATAAAGTAATATTATATATTTATTTATATTATTTAGATATTTTTACCGGTTATCTTAAATCCATTTTTTTTAATTTACTAAAGTATGCAAATAATATAAAGAGTAAATATCATTTTTGGTCTTTAACAAAAAACACGGTCTCCACTTTAGTCCCTTACAAAAATAAATTATTCAGTTAGTCCCTAACAAATTCAAAATGGACCCATTTAGTTGAAATCGTGGTACCTCACAAATTCCAAAAAGACCCATATTAGTCCCTCAAAAGGACTAAAATGGGTCTACTTTGAATTTGTTAGGACTAACTGACTAATTTATTTTTATAAGAAACTAAAGTGGGGACCGTGTTTTTTGTTAGGGATCCAAAAAGATATTTACTCTGATATGAATTTCAACTAAGTTCAAAATTAATGCCTTCTAGAAAAATTATATAGTTCTCTAATTTGAGGTTTTTAAATATATTTTTGAACAAAGAATTGATGCTATAACTTATTGATTTATCTACAAATTTTGAAGGCCATAATTAATTAATTTATTGTTTATAAATAGTAGTAATTATACATTTGAAAGTTGAAACAGTGGTATTCTGTTAGAGAGTGTTTGGTATAAGTTTTTTTTTTTTAAATTGATGGGGAAGTATGAGTGGGTATTGGAAATACAATGTTTGGTACAAGGTTTACAAAAATAATTTTAGTAAACTATGTTGCCCATCTATTCACATTTGTGTTGAAATTGTAAAGAAAATTACTCTTTCAAAATACCACTTTCAATGTGGTATTTTGGGATAAGTGAGCAAGTGAAAAAATGAGATGGACCAAAATGACCTCCCATCGTGTAAAGTCAGTTTGTACAGATCTCGTGTTGTTTTCGTAATTTAAACCTATTATTCCATTAATATTTTACTTTCAATTAAATATAGACTCAAAAAATTTAACTCAATTTTTTCGGTAATATTTTGATGTATCAAACAACTTTTTTTTAACTTTTCTACCAAAGTCATTTTCCTATCATATTTCTAGTAATTATATTTTTCTTGTTAAACAAAATTTATTATCTACCAAACACCCTTTATAAAAATGGTTTAAAATAGAGAGCCGATGGAAATTGCAAGCAATTGAATCGAGATCACGTGTGACACCATAAACGGGGTAAGGGTGGCGTGTCTTTGTTTGGTCAAACACGGTACTGACTCTGCCATGTTTAAGCTAACGTGATATCAAATATTGCGTGTCTTAATGCGGTAACAGTATTATACATTGGGTTAATAATAAATGGGTAGGAAATTACAATAATCAATTAGTGTTACTATTAATGTTATTATCAATTAATTTCACTGTTAAATTGATTATGTTGATCCAACAGTTATATTTATTGACATCTTTATATAGTCATGATTTCACATATTTAATATTAAAGCATTAAATATAAAAAATCATAACCATACAAAAATAAAAATAAATATAAAATATTAAATACAGAAAATCATAACCATATAAATATGAAAATAAATATAACTGTTAGATTAACATAATTGATCAACGGTAAAATTAATTAATAATAAATGGGGTGCTCATGGTGGTGGTGCCTTCTCAGGAAAGGACCTTAGTACACTTATGGTGGATGGGGTGCTCATGGTGGTGGTGCCTTCTCAGGAAAGGACCCAACTAAGGTTGACAGGAGTGGAGCTTACATTGTGAGGCAGGCTGCTAAGAGCATTGTTGCAAGTGGACTTGCCAGGAGGTGCATTGTGCAAGTCTCCTATGCCATTGGTGTGCCTGAGCCTTTGTCTGTCTTTGTTGATTCATATGGTACTGGCATAATCCCTGACAAGGAGATCCTTAATATTGTGAAGGAGAACTTTGATTTCAGGCCCGGTATGATCTCTATCAACCTCGATCTCAAGAGGGGTGGCAACAACAGGTTCTTGAAGACAGCTGCTTATGGACATTTTGGCAGAGATGACCCTGATTTCACATGGGAAGTGGGGAAGCCCCTCAAGTGGGAGAATTAAGGCCTGAGTGATTCCACCAGGAGTTTCGAAAGTTGTCTTCATACTATCTAATTCTTAAAATCTCTCTATTGCACTATGTGTCTCTCTCCTCCTTCTCTAAGCTTTTTTTGTATTTTTTGACGTTATCTATATTCTATAACATGTCTTGAAATTTTTTAATATTCAAATAATTAGATTTATAATTAAAACTTTGATTTGAATTTTACTAGTATAATCGTTGAAAAGTACTATCCCGATTCACAATAAAGTTGAATTAGGAATGCTTGTGGATTATACTTGTCAAAAATCTAATATACAAAGATGGGCAAGAGGGCAACATCTATGTTAATTGAATTATCGAGTCAAAACCAATAGACAAATAAGGTGGTGGCAAGTAATGGTATCCAACCAAGTCAAAATCAAAATTAGCAAAGAGCACGCAACAACTAGACTCTCTGGTAGGTGTGGCTTTGTATGCTTTTTAACATCCATCTCAACTCAGGGAAAATAATTAATATAATGTATTTTAATTAAAAAATTATGTATTTATTACAGTTTTTTAAAAAATTACGGATCTATTGCACAATGTCACGTCCCTTTTGGGTGTCACATATCACGTCCAAAGAGGGTGTCACGTCTTGGTGGGTCACGTCCAAACCAGGCGTGACATGTGACGCCCAAAAGGAGCATCACCCACCAACCCTATAAAACCCCCTCATTTTCTCATTTTTATCATTTTACTCTCACTCTAACCTCTCTCTAACCAAGTTGTGCTCTCAACCGCACGTGAAATTTTTCGTAGCGAAGCTCTGCCAACTTAGGTAAGTTCCTAATACCTGTTATGTATACGTTTAAATTACAGTGCTACGTTACGAATATATTAGGATTTATCGTATATTAGAGACTTAGAAAATTGGTTAGTGACTTAGGAATTTTGTACCATGCTATGAATACTGTAATGACTTAGTAATTTTTTTGTTTTGTAGCTATTATTATTATAATTTAACTATGCATTGGGGTTTAGCGTATATTAGTGATTTAGAAAATAGTGATAGTGACTTCGTAATTTTTGTAACATGTTATGAATGTTGTAGTATATTAAGAACTTTTTAGTGACTTAGGTGTTATTAATATTATATAATTATGAAATTATTAGTGACTTAGGGTTTAGTATTATGTCATTACGATTTAATTAGTGCATGAGGTTTTATTATTATTTCATTACAAATAAATTAGTGTACTACGTATTAATATTATGTCATTAATTACGATTGTAGTAAATACGTAGGGTTTATGCTTAATAATTTTGATAATAAATTAGGGAATTACGTAATTAATTTGTACATAAAATTTGTTGTTACATGTGATTAATTTCAATGTTGTTTTATATTATATAGTTTTTTTATCATGGGTGATTCACCATCATCTGCGGGTTCTGCATCCGATCCATGCCTACCGATCCTACTATGTACATCATACCTGGGCCGTATAGATGGAAGGTCCTTCGGAAGAGAACGCCGAGTGCCCATATTTCACAGCGAGTGTGGAATATGAAATACATGAATATACTACCCTTAATAGAAAAAAGAAAAACATCATTTCATCACAAACGCAGTTTTAGACGAACTCACTTAAGCAAGACATGAATATAAATCAACGATTGAATCCTCCCTCTACTCTCAAGGACACAGAAAACAACGAAATAGCACATTCGGCATGTTTGCTTGGTAATATCGTACGATTAAGGGAAAAGCAAGGCATATATGAAGCACAGAACGTAAAGCTTTTCAGTTGCTATGCAAGCAAAATAAAGTGCGGCTCTGAATAAATTTATAAAATCAGATTTGTTGCTCATATAATAGCAAAAAAGCTTATAACAGAAAATGGAAGATCTAAAGCTGCTGAGATGATGGCTCTTTAATCATTTTATTTGAACAACAGCACCAACAATTGTGAGTGTGGTGTTTAATAGCAATGAGATTTGCAAGAAATAATTTTAATAATTACTAATTCTAACAAGGCTACCTTAAAGAAAACATTCAGTGAGTTCGTCTAAAATTGCATTTGTGAGAAAATTATGTTTTTCTTTTTTCTATTAAGGGTAATTTCAGTATTTTAAAAAAAAAAATAACTCTGTTAACAAAATTTTGGATGAAAAATCAAATTATGGGGGTAAGTGATAAAGAAATTTTAAATAAGGGGATAAATAATTAAAAATTTTGGGGAGGAGATAAGTGATTTTGAGGAAATTTGTAGGGAGATTTTTGAAGTTTTCCCAAAATTTTAATATGTTAATTATATATAAATATGTTACTAAATAAAAGTTAAAAATCTTACGCTAATAAAGTATTAAATCTAAACTCATAAATAAATGGGAAAAATGTGTATCATTTTAAATGATGTAAAGTTGTGTCATTTTAAGTGAGAGAAAGAGATAGATAAAGGGGGAGAGAGAATGGACAAAAATAAATAAAGATGTGGGTCCCATCTTTTTGTGAGAGTGAAATGACATAAGTTATATCATTTAAAAGGACAAACATTTTTTTCTAAATAAATACATCGTCGTTCTTTTTAAAAGAGAGAGAGAGAGAGAGAAAGTTGTCCGATTTCAAAGCCCAACATCTTAAAGTGGTGTGTGGTTCAGGAGTTTGCCATTGTTTTCCATCAAAGTGATTCTTAAATAGTCGGTTGTCCAAATTTGGTTCACTGATTTCATGTTTGTTATCCATCAATGGCAGTTCCCTAGGCAAACCGGTTTGCATGTTAAAAAGCAACAAAATCACTGTTGAAGAAAGCAATTGAGAAGATGGTATTCACTCAAAAACCGGAGAAGTTATTAAAGTGATACAATACAATGACACAATTACCTATCACACAATGCACTATGTATACACAACGGTAACTCACTTTTAAAAACAGTAAAAAAAAGAGTATTTTAGTATTTTCAAACAATTTTTCCATCAATATTCTATCTTCAACCAAATATACACTTAAAAATTTTAACCCAATTTCTCCGGTAAACTTTTAGCGTACCAAACAACTTTTTTTACATTTTCCTACCAAAATTACTTTCCCACTATATTCCTACTAATTCTATTTCCCTAGTAAAAAAATATTTCTCCTGAACCAAACACCCCTAAAAGAAAAGTTTAAGACAGACCACACAAGAGAAAAGTTTATATAGTCCTATCGTCTTTGAAAGAATATGAAAAATAGAAAATTATTCTATTAATAAAATTCACAATTATAAGTGAAAATAAATTATGTAGCATCAATACTGACACGTAATACCATATGGCATGATATTTCGACACGTTAATTTTAAAAAAAATATTAGATTTTTGATGACATGTTTTGATATTAAATAATATTTTTAATTTATGATTTTATGTAATGTATATTATATTTAATATTCAATAATTTAACAAAAAATTAAACTAAACTTATAATATTCATCAATTTTGCAAAGAAACATAAAATATCCTAAATGTTTATATTAAACTCAATAAAATAGTAATCGCAATCTAACGAATCTAATAGTTGGAACTAAAAACTCAACGCAACGCAACCTTTGAACTTTTTTTGAATTTCTATAACGTGTATTGGAGTGTCAGAGAGTGTCAGACACAACACATTAGAATTTTTAAAGTGTCGGTGCTTCATAAAAAATAAATATAAAGATAAAAATATTATATTATATTATATTTAATAAAATGAGTATCGAATACTCCGATCCCTGACCACAACAAATTTTCTAACCACACAGCGTAATATCGATCAAGCAAGAATAGGTTTGTTCATGTCCGGAGGAAAAAAAGAAAGAAAGAAAAAGATAACTTTGTTGACGTGTTTTCTGCTGTTGAGCAAACAGCATAATTGACTCTAGCTATGCTACTATGGTTATTTGAGTCGTAGCGTATGGTGTTATGATTTTACTCAATATAAATAAATATTTGTATTAAAAATTTTGCCACAAATATGCTATATTTATTTTGTGGGTTAATATGTGTTAAGGGTAATGGACCCTAACAGAGAAAAGCTCAGTTATATATATTTTTATAAATCTTTTATTTTACTCTGTAAAAATATAAAGAGATAAATAAAGATAAAAAATAATTTAAGATCATTTTTATTTTCAAAATAACAAATGAATTAAAATGAAATGAAAATTTTCTTTAAAACAATTAAACTTTTTTAGTGATTAATGTTTCTTATTTTATAGGAGATAATTTTATTTCTTACATGTACATAGAACTATAGAAGTGTGTGAAATTCATGTGGGATCATATGAAGAAAAGAGAAAGAAAAAAATATAAATCCTATATATTTATATATATATATATATATATATATAGGGATCTATTAATCTCATGTTGCATGAGATAATTATCTCATGCAACATGAGATAATTATTTTCCATATATATTTATGGGTTCGCTTTTTTTGTAGTTACTGCGGATAACTTATCTGCAGTAAGCCCAATACGACATCGTTTTGTGCAGAAATCATTGTGTTTTTGTGATTTTAATTTATTTCAGGGTTATAATAGTCTTTATATTTATAATTTTTTAAGATTTCAATACCAAAACGACGTCATTTTGGGAATAAATGCAGATAAGTTATCTGCATTAACTGTAGAAAATATTTTTCCCATATATATATATATATATATATATATTTTATCTAATTAATCCCTTATTTTTAAAGCATTTTATCACAAGCAAACATAGAAACTGGATGGGAGAGTGATGGATTCATTATCCCGGTCCACTTAAAATTCTCTTGGGCTTGAAGAGCGCTTCGGTCTCAATTTGTTAATCAAAATTTCCATTCACATTGGAACATGTTTGGGAGGTCTTTTCAATGTCGGGCTTGTGAAAAGACGAATCAAAAGAAGAATAGGAGAAATTAAAATGAACTTCTTTAAAAGTCAATGAGTGTGAATGAGTTGACCCATTAGTGAGTTTTTGGCAGATCTTGCTTTCTTTTAGCTTTAATTATTATTATTACTGTTTTTTTTAATGATCCATTAACATTGTTCGTGCATACGTCATTTATAATAAAAAGAAAAAATCAAAAGGAAAAGGTAATTGTTATATATTATAAAGAGCTTTTAGGTGGTGTTTGGCTAGCGTCTTTATCCAATTTTTCTAGGCAAGTGACACAAGGAATCCAGTTTCGACGTATTTGGTTGAATGAGATTCAGACAAAAAGCCAGTCATCCAAAATGCATAGGTTTTTCAATTGGATAGGAAAAAGATAGATTTCGGCACTGTTAGAAAAGCTTTTTGTTATGTGGTTTTTTTGTAAAACACAGAGCTAAACCACTGTTTGCGAATTTTTGTGAAGTAATTTTGTCTCATTTTTGCGAATTTCCCCAGTCAAGTTTTTTTTCACCAAACAACTTTTTTTTACATTTTCCTATCTATCTCACTTTATCTCACTTTCTTACCATTTTCCTATCAATTCTATTTTCCTAGATTTCAAAAAATTTCTCCTCAACCAAACGCCACCTTAGGGTTGGTATCAGATTCAATCCATCTTTGTTACAAAAATATATAATTTTTTTATATATTGGTAAGAATTAAATATATAATCTAAATTCTTCATCATTAAAGCAATCTTAGTGGCTTTACAAAATGGAAAAAATATTTTCTGCAGTTAATGCAGATAAGTTATCTGCATCTATTCCCAAAACGACGTCGTTTTGGTATTGAAATCTTAAAAAATTATAAATATAAAGACTATCATAACCCTAAAATAAATTAAAATTACAAAAACACCATGATTTTCGTCCCAAAACGACGTCGTATTGGCTTACTGCAGATAAGTTATCTGCAGTAACTGCAGAAAAAATGAACCCTTACAAAATTATATAAATAATTTTGAAGAAGGAGGTATCTCACTCAACATCCTCTTGCCACAAAACCAACAAATAAAAATAAAATAAAGAGCTTTGAACTTGAAGCAAATAAAATTAATGTGAAATGTTGAAAGCCAATTTTATTTCATAATGTTATCCTATGACATGTATTTTGTGGTAATCTTCTAGTTTTTTTTTTTTTTTTTTGGGTAGAAAGTGGTAATCTTCTAGTTAGCTCAATTCATAAACGGATCTGAAGATGCATCAATTTCAGCATTTAATTTATATTTTTTTAATGGAGAACTGAATTACTGGTTACACAGTTTTTGTTAAGGTCACCAAATTTTATTTATGATAAGTTTCTTGTTATAAATGTAAATACAAACA
Organism: Gastrolobium bilobum; assembly: GCF_033153095.1. Lineage (NCBI taxonomy): Eukaryota > Viridiplantae > Streptophyta > Magnoliopsida > Fabales > Fabaceae > Gastrolobium > Gastrolobium bilobum. The sequence goes on along the minus strand of NW_026895158.1, from coordinate 109,347 downwards.
AATTAAGGTAGTATTGTGAGAAGTGAATCAGTGAAAGAAAAAAAGAAATGCTAAAATATTAAGTTACAGTGTAAATCTACAAAAAATTGTTTGCTTCAAAGATATTGATAATTTATCATTTTTAATTATCCTATTTTCACCTTTCTATTTTCTGAATGTATGTTTTGCCTTTGTCTTCGGTGAAAAGGATAATCTAAGTATTATTGCATTTTTAGAAACGCTTAATTATAAAAAAAATATTATTTTCAAAAGCTCTCTGAAAAACCTTTTGAAAAGTTTTTTGACCTCAAAATAAATTAATTTAAGCATGCAAACATACTGCTTTATTTCTATTGTAAAACAAAGAAAATTAGATGGTCTTTATATGAATGCTTATTCCATGAGATTTCATAAAACGAGTCCATAAAACACAAGCATATTGGTCGTATGAACTGAAGTGGTTCGGCCAAAGCAATCTATGTTCAACTTTTTTTTTTTTTTTTTATAATTATTGACACTTTTTTACGAAGTGGGATCATTTCATCTTCTTTAATGATATATGACATGACATGATACTACCTAAAAGAGAAAGACATTATAATCACGCGCGGTGTGTTGTAAGAACATAATCTGTGACCCAAATGAAAACAAAAAAGATAAAACATCAGAATTTTCTTTGGCATAATGAGTGGTGTTAGAAAATATTCAAGTGTGTATACCAAAAAATATATATATTCAAATGTGAGTAGTAATGAAGTTCTACATCGATTAAACATAAATCAAGTGAGGATCATATAAGTACAAAAGACCCATAAACCTACAACTTTAAAGTTTTAGGTTGAGATGTGATGTCGAACCATTTTATGGTTTGTCGCTTGGTCCATTAGTGGAAGAATCTTTGTAAGGATTTTGGGCTCCCACGTACTATTCTTAACAGTGGTATCAAAGCTGAGTATATGGAGATGTTGATGGTGATGCACTTGAAGAGGCCTCTGCAGAAGGCTAATGTGATCCTAATATTTGAAGAGAAAAGACTTTCGCGTAAGTTGTCCTTAGGGAGGAGCATAATGTTAGGCCTCACACTTGAGGAGAGAATGTTAGAAAATATTTAAGTGTGAGTAGTAATGAAGACCCACATTGGTTAAACATGAACCAAGTGAGAACCATATAAGTGCAAAAGAACCATAGACCTACAACCTTAAGGTTTTATGTTGAGATGTGGTGTCGGACCAATTTGTGGTTTGTCACTTGGCCCATAAGTGGAAGAATCCTTGTAAGGATTTTGAGCTCCCTCGTACCATTCGTAACAAGTGGAAGCCAACAACGTGTCACCTCATAATAAAAATTAAAAGGCCTACTATCAATTACATCATGTAAGAAATCAAAAAATATGATTATATGAAATTAGAACTCCAAAAAGTTTAGGCTTATCTATTGAAGACATGATTCTTGATTTCTATCTTGCTTCTTTTTTGCTACGATATATAAGGTTTGAAAGATCAAGATCTTCCTTTGCAGTTCACATCACTCCCTGATCACAACTGTTGATGGGGCAAGTCGTGGAGCAATTGTTTCTCAACGTACCGTGAATGTAGATCGGACTTAGCCAAACTTATTAACCCTAGTCTCCTTCCCATCATGAGCCTATGAGTTAGGTCTACTATTACCCACACTAATCAGTTTATAAATTCCAAGGCAAAACAAAATGATCACTCAATTAAACATGTTTTATACTACACCATCATATGGATCACGACTTAGCCTATTTTTATAAAAATAAGAAAATAAATACAATTGATAACAACCCACAATAATTATAAAAAAAATCTAACATTCTCCCACTTGGGCAAAATCAATTGTATAATTTTAGTTTTAGAAAGAAAACAAGTTATTTGAAAACGATTCTCGGATTAAGGACTAATTTTATAATGTGGCCACATTTTAAGAAAACTCATGATCCAATGTGTGATTCCTGAATATGACTCCATCCAACTAAAGTCAAATAATAGTGAATCATGCATTGATTATATCCTCTATCGATATAAGACTTTTCATGGTCACAAATGTTATTCGACTCCATTGACTAGTCATTAGTGTGGAGTGTAGCAAGAAAGTAGCATGCCAATGTAATCTAAAAACAGCCAAACTGCTATTTTTTCTATCTGTCCTCAAATTTCTCTCAAATGCCTTAAGGCTAGAGAAATTCTATGGTTTATCAAAAAACCATCATGCAATCAAATATGATGTCGACCACAAGCCCAGTGGTTCTAACAACACCCAATTTTATAGTACCATTATGTCTCGAACTCCCATATAGTGTCAACCATAGACATGATCGTCCCAATGACACTAAGTTCTAAAATATTATTTTCATGCCTTAAACTTCAATACAGTGTCAACCACAGGCATGATGATCCCAACGACATTGAGTTCCAAAATCTTATTATCATGCCTCAAACTAGGATATAGTGTCAACCACAGGCATAATGGTCCCAATGACACTGAGTTCCAAAATCTTGCAATTGATATGTAAAAACACATATAATCAAACATATACTAGTAAAAACCAACACATTACCAGTTCCTCATAGTGAAAAGTACATGTGATCAATCAAACAGTAATAGTATCCTAATGAAAAAATTGAGAATTCAAACTCTTAGTAATCAAGTATATCAAAGGAACTCACAATACCTATGTTCTTCACATGCATTTTAAATACCATGGGCCTAAGTCCTTGATTAGAGGGTCAATCAATATACTTAAGAATTAAGTCATCCACAAAATAAATAATGAAATAAAATTCATAGCCAATAACTTAAGGCCATAATGAAGAATTTTTTTGGCAAGTGCATTGAATTCTAGTTTTCTCCAATCTTCATAAGAGTATTCAGCAGTGGGCTTGGGTATAATGTTTCTGTTTTCATCTCTTTTTATGATATGGAAATCTCCATTTTCAATCACGTTCCAAACCTAGTAGTTGTCAGCCTTGATAAAAATCTTCATCCTGTTCTTCTAGTAATTGTAGAACTTTCCTTCGAATAGATGAGATTTTTGTGTGGAGAATCTTTCCTTTATGTTTTCTCATTGAATTCATCTTAGGATCTACTATTTAGGAGTTACTTGCACAGATAAGAGAACACAACTCTGGTACTAGTTGTTGGTCCCAGATGAACTCAAGAGAGGGGGTGAATTTAGTTTAATGATATTTGCAATTTAAAAACACACACAACTGTGAAAAAATAAAGAGTAAATGGAAGAAGTGACAGTTATTTTAATGTGGGAAAAACTTCAATTGGAGGAAAAAATCCACAACCCCAATCTGGATAACTCTATCCAATTGGGAGATAAATTCACTATGTGAGCCATGATCAATTCAAAGTATAAGAGTAGAACCTATTCTACCTTTATACAAGAATTAACCCGAAATATAACCCTAGGTTTCTGGAACACTAACCCTAGGATTCTAACGGAGTCTAATCAAAGACTCTCCGAAGTCAGATAACTCTCATCTCTATTCGCAATGAATAAAGATCGACTCATTTCTAAGCCATGATCTTTTCCAAGGTCAAGAAGAAAATACACAGACTCCTAACCCTAGTATTCTCACGGAGTCTAATCAAAGACCCATCAAATGACTCTCGTCTCTATTCACAATGAATAAAGACCGACTTGTTTCTAAGCCACGACCTTTTCCAAGATCAAGAAGAAAATTTAATTAAAATTGACTACCTTATACGCTTCTAAATAAGCAAATAGGTACAAATCAAACCTAAGTGTGGACTCAATGAGTCTATTCACGCCTTAGTTACCAAATAATTTTAAATGTGCTTTAAGAGGAAATACTCAAAATATGTGCTATGTGCTATTTCTCTTAAATGTTTACCTACACATTGAAGAGAGACTCAAAATATGATTTTTATATACTTTTTCTCAAAATCAATTACTAAGGAAAAATCTCTATATTTTTTTTCACTAAATTGGTTTCCAATATTATCATCATTTTTTTAAAAAAAATTCAAAATACTTTTTGAAAATAAAATCAAAATATTCAAATTAACTTTCCAAAATTAGATAAAAGGAAATTAATCTCAAATTATTTTTTTCTTTTTCAAATAAAAAACCAAATCTTAAAAATCTATTTGGATTAAAAATAAATTTTTAAATATTCTTTCTTTAGTTTCTAAAACTTAACCCAAGTATGATTTAGATTCACCTCATTCAACCATTACATGAAATCTAAGATTTTATTTTGGAACTTTAATCTTCATGATTTCATGATAATTGTGTTGCATTCTTATAATTTATCACAAATTATGTCCTAACTTTTCAAAAACTAAATAAACTATCAGATAATTTTACTTTACTTGTTTATTATCATCAAAACTAAACAAGATGTGAATCCCATCATATAATAAATGTCCCTCTCTACGTAGAACTCCACTTTGTTAAGTGGAAAACGATAACAGAAAGTTATGTGATCAGTCTCTATCTTTAGCTCAGCTTTCCATTTTTAAATCAAAATTTCCGTTCACATTGGAACATATTTAATTTGGAGGTCTTTCAATGTCGGGCTTGTGAATAGACGAATCAAAAGAAGAAGCGGAGAAATTAAAATAAACTTCTTTTAAGGTCAATGAGTGTGAATGGGTTCATCCATCAGTGAGTTTCTGGCAGATCATGCTTTCTTTTAGCTTTAAGTATTATTATTACTATGTTTTTTAGATTGTTTGCATACGTTATTTATCATAAAAAGCAAAATTCAAATGGAAAAGGTAATAGATATATTCGTTTATACTTTAAGAGTTGAGATCTCAAAATAAAAACAAATATTAAATGTTATCCAAAAAAAAAAAAAACAAATATTAAATTGTTATAAAGAGCTTTCAGGGTGGTATCAGATTGAATCCCTCTCTGTTCATAATAAAAAAAATAAAATTTGAAGGAGGTATCTGATTCAATCTCTTCCTGTCACAAAGTCAACAAATAAAAATTAAAATAAAGAGCTTTGAACTTGAAGCAAATAAAATTAATGTGAAATGTTAAAAGATAATTTTTTTTCATTATATTTTCCTAACACATGTATTTTGTGGTAATCTTGTAGTTAGCTCAACTAACAAACGGCTCTAAAGATGCATCTATTTCAGCATTTAATTTGTATTTTTTTATATTTTTAATGGGTAAATACTTACTGGTCCCCCAAATTTTATTTATTATAATTAAGTTTCTTTTTATAAATGTAAATATAAACAAATTAGAGGTGTATTAATGTGAGAAGTAAAAATGTGTGAAAAAGGAATGCTGAAATATTAAGTTACAGTATAAATCTAGAAAAATATGTTTGCTGAAAAGATATTGATAATGTATCATTTTTAATTATCCTATTTTACCTTTCTATTTTTTCAATGTATGTTTTGTCTTTGTCTTCGGTGAAAAGGATAATCTAAGTTTTATTGCATTTTTAGAAATGTTTACTATAAAGAATATTATTTTCAAACGCTCTCTAAAAAACCTTTTTTTCGACCTCAAAATAAATTAATTTAAACACGCACTTAACATGCTGCTTTACTTCTAGAGTAAATACCATTTTCAGTCCTCAGCAAATTTCACGATATCCGCTTTAGTTCCTAGCAAATAAAAAGATTATTCGTGATTCCTAAAAAATTTAAAATGGAACCATTTTAATCCTTTTGAAGGACTAATGTGGGTAATTTTTAAATTTGGGAGGAATCACGATTTCAATTAAATGGGTTCATTTTAAATTTTTTAAGGACCACGAATAGCCTTTTTATTTACTAGGGATTAAAGCGGATATTGTAAAATTTGCTGAGGATCAAAAAAGATATTTACTCTTACTTCTATTATAAAACAAAGAAAATTAATAAATGGTATATTCATATGGATGAATATTGCATGACATTCATAAAGCGAGTGTATAAAACACATGCATAGTTGTCGTATGCACTGAAGTGGTTCGGCCTAAGCAATCTATGTTCACCTTTGTCTTTTTTCTAATTATTGATAATTTTTTTAGAAAGTGGGAAATGATATGATATGATACTGTTGAAAAGCGAAAGACATAATTTTTTTTTGGGGAATATAAATATCATGTTGTAAGAGACTTATTATCTTATATATGTTATATAGACATAAAATATATGAGACTCATTCTTTAAAAATAAATAAATAAATATTAACATAATTTTTTATGTATGAATATAAGAGATATGTTATTTCATGTTATATGAGAAAAATATAATTATTTTTCATACTAAGACCTATCATCATCAATTGTAAGGTTCGTTAGTTACATTAAAAATATAGGTATATTTTTCCCCTTTTTTAACTTGATTAGATCCAATAAAAATATCGCCTTTTATTATTTTAAATTTTAAATGAAATTAAAGTATACAAAAAAAAAAAAAATTGAACCAAAGAAGATCTACCCACTTTTAATTAAGAAGCTTACTTTTTACTTTCATCATTATTATTGTCTTTTACTCACTTTTGCATAAAGATTAAGAAAAAAATCTCAATAATTGTTTTAAAATAAATAAGTAAAATCATATATCATGATCTTATAAACTAAAATTTTAAAATCATATTTATTTTTAAATTTTAGTTTATAAGATCATGATATATGAAATTTTTTATTTACTTTAATTTTTATGTACTAAAAAAATTAATTTTTTTTCTTTTGTGTTTATTATTGGTATTTTTTATTTCTTTTAAATTTTCAATAAAAAAATAAAAAAAATGAATGAAAGAAACCTTAACTGCTTTTATTAAAGAATTTTACTTTTTGCTTTTAACATGTCTTTTAATACTTTTTGCATAAGTAACAAACTTTTCTTTAATGATAAATATATTTGTCCTTTTAAAAGATATATAGTTATGTATTTTAGTTAAAACTACACTGTTTTATGATGAAGTATAGTGAGAGAAATAATTACACAATACAAATTATAGTGGGAGAAAGTAGAAGTTTTTCTTTTAATTTAAATATTAAATAAAAAATAGTAATTTTAACTAAAATGATTATCTTTTAAAAGAATAAATATTTTTCCCGTAATAAATTCTTTGAGAGTTAACTTAGATATATTTATTTGTATATTTTTTTAATTAAAAATTAATATCTTTTTAATAATCAAAAAACTTTCTCGGCCCGAAAGAAGAAGGGACACATTAAGAATGTGAAATGGAGAGAAAGAGAGAAATGGGGTCATTGCAACTTTACTTTGCAAGTATAAAAATAGACGGAGAACAACTTCCATTGTAAGTGAGTGTCACATGCAATTTCAAAATATAAACCCACTCAACTCAACTGAACAACTCCTCCAGATGAAGCTCTCCCCCATTTGAGATTTAATGGCTGAGATGCTCAGCAAAGCTAGCACGTGTCCAACCTGTTGTACAAACCATCTCCGGTGTGTATCGTCTCTCTTATGCCACTTTGCGTTCATTTCTGTCTCTGTTTTTGTTTCAATGACTCTCTTACTTTGTTTTTACGGGACGTTTGGTTCAGAATTTTTTTTTTTTTGAATAGTAGGAAAATAAGATAGATAGAAAAATGATTGAAAAGATAGATAAAGTGAGATAGGTAGAAAAATGTATAAAAAAAGTTGTTTGGTAGGAAAAAACTTTACTGGGAAAATTAGGTAACTTTTATGAAATCAACCGTGCATTAAAAGCCAGATAAGCGGTTTTCTGAAAAATCTCACCTTCAAATTGAGTTTCTAAACAGTGCAGATATCTATGTTTGTTATAAATTCAGACAAATTGGATATATGAGTTTTTGGTGAAAAACGTTGAAACAAACATGATATTTCTAAAAGCCATACTTGAGAAAGATAGATATCTGCTGAAAAACTCCCAACCAAACACCACCTTAGTGTTTTTTTTGGATTGCTATCTCTTATTATATTTAGATAAGTCACTAAGATTGATCTAGTAACGAAGAATTTAAATAATTTGTATTAGATCATGGATTCAATTCCTATCATTGTATTAAAAAAAAAAAAAAAACAACAACGAAGGTTATACTTGCATGTGCAAATGTCCTGAGTACTATGAGCTAGCATAAATAACCCGACCAAAAATTGTGGGCTGGGCTGTGAAAAGGCCTGAATTATTTTCAATTTCTTGCATTCTAATTGATTTTGCAATTGGAAGGAAAAAAAAAACAAAATTGATGACAAGAGAGACTTCTTAAATATACTACTATATGTTTAAAAAGTCCATTAATTAGATATAAAAATAACTAATTTTTTTTGATATCTTATATTTTGATTAAAAATATTCGACGTCTAATTAAATTATGTGCCTGTTTATGTTTCTTTGTTATTTTTAAAGTTCTTTTAACTTAATGAGATGTAACTTTTGTCTTTAATATTATATTATTTTAGTATTATAGAAGTATTATTCATTCAAAATATTTTTGTCTATAAAAAATGGATGTTTTCACATAACATAAGGTCGGGATCTCAATCATTTAAATAGAAATCAATAATTATTATTTTTATCATTTAATTTCATACATTTTTTTCTCATTTTTATGATTGATTTATATTTCAATGGTTGAAATTCTTTTAAATAATGTCATATTATATCAGAAAATCTACTCTCATTTACCATGATATTACAGGTAGTTAAAATTATCAACCATTTTAAATATTGAATTCTGCTGTCTCTTTACGACTTCAAAATAGCAAAACATAAGCTTGAATTTTGATCTATATATACTCACGAATGGTTTAACTCTAATCCTCTTTTAACAACAACCCAAAATGAATTAAACGGAGGTTCTAAAAAATTCTTTACCAACGTCGTCATGTCGTTTCATTGTGAGTTGTAACATGACCATGAATCACTAAGATATCATCTTCATATGTTTTTTAAGTTTTGGATTAAGAAATTGTTTTGTTTCTGTTTATTATAAAAATAAAAAATTCGGAAAGAAAATACAATAGATATACTTTTTTATTCTAAAATTTTAAAATGGAGATATGAAACTTAAAATACGAAATACTCAATTGTTACACTTTAAATGTTGTAAAGAGTTTTGAAGTTATATTTTCCTAACTCATATATTGCGCGTAGGGGTGTTAATGGGAAACTTTGATTTTGTTTAACCATGTCTTTAAATATCTCAGTATGACCTAGTATGTTTACTGTTATGAATATAATTATCGGCTCGTAACCTGACTTATTACAAAAAATAAAAGTCTGGTTTAACCAGTTAAAAAAAAATAAGTCAACAAAAAATTATCCAAACAAAATATACGATCAACAGTGTTAATAATTTCACAAAGATTCATAAATTTAATGCATATCAAAATAGCATAATATAGAATAAAATCATTTAAAAAGTCTGTTTAACCAATAAAATTAAGGGTGTTCGTGTTCTGGATTGGATCGGTTTTGGAAGCAAAAATCATCTGATTGATCATATAATCATCCATTCGGTTTGATTTTTCTTTAAATCCAATCCAGTCCAATCCAATTTTTTTCGATTTGGATTGGCTTGGTTTTCGATTTTTTGAAAAGCCTAAAATTTGTTTGATAATTATTTTGCAGATAACATATCTTTAGTATGTATTGGCTTTGTAATTTTTTTAAATACAGAAGTATCAATAAATGGTAATCTAATTATTTTTGGACAATGAGATATAAAGCTCTACACAAATGAAATTTTGCTGATGGAGTGTGACTAGATTTTTTCTTGGATTTAGCCGAGGGTTAATGGGTCTTTGGTTTAAATTTTTTTGGGATATTATTATGGAAAGAGAATTAATATATTGGATGAGTTTGGATTGGATCGGTTTTCACCAATCAAACCGAAAACCGATCCAATCCAATTAATTTTTTTTTTTTTCGGTTTTCGATTTTTTGATTTTCGGTTAATTCAGTTATCAATTTTTCGGTTCAGTTATCGCGTTTTGAATTGATTGATGAACACTCCTAAATAAATTGGGGTGAAATAGGATGAAGAGAGAGGGCTATTTGAGTATTATAAAAAATATAAAATAAAAATAAAAGTTAGTATACTAGGTCAGCCTTAAAGGCTCTAAGATCATGTTTTTGAATTAAAACCTGAGACTTTTTTATTAAACGAATTTTTATATAAGTCTAAATCTAATTTTAACAATCAATTTTAAACATATAAACTCAGCTCTTCACGAGTCAGGCCAAATGTTCCTAGTTTGTTTATCAGCCCTAATTGCGTGTTTTTTTTTTTTTTTGAGTGAACCCAAGGGTATACCCACTCCACATAGGATGAGACTAATCCCTTTCGCGAATTGAGAGGACAAAATTTTCTTCACTATCCACAAAATGTGTTTACCAAGATTCAAAGTCAAGTTCTCTATACTTACAGCCCGAACCCGTGGGACACAGCACCAAGCCAATTGCGCGTTAATGTTACTATTTCAACTTTTGTTTTGGTTGACGTGAAATTTCCATGACTTCAATTGAAAACTGTGTAACAAGTAGTAATTAAAAAATAAGAAAGAGACAAGAAAGACAGCAAAGCACATGCACTCAGTGCTGGAGGCTGAAAGAAAAAGACACCCAGAGAAATTGTTTTAAATATATTATTGTAGTAATTACATCCCATTAATACAAACATAATATATATATATTTTTAATGAAAAAGATGTGTTTACAATTTTTTTTTATAAATATATTACATTCTCTCAGAAAATATAATGTAACCTAGTATTCTTCCGAAAAAACATAGTGTAGTTTGTAAAAATTTATAAACAATTTTTTTATAAACATAATATTTTCTTATTTTTAATATTATAATTATATTTTTTTAAATATATAATTTATAATTTATAATTTTATTTTAAACCAGAGTCGTAATACATACACAATACTAGATCACGTACAGGAGAATAAATGTTGGAAAAGTCAATAATTAGTTACGGTGGTGGAACCCATATGATAATCCTCTAGGACACGGAATTGAAGTATAATAAATTTTTTAAGGGAGAAATAGTTGAATTAACTAATTATAGACTTTATGGGAGTTTACATAATACCTATAAAAGAATCATATTTTAAGAGGGTTGTTGATTTTTTAATTATTCATATCAATAATTAAAAAATTCAGCTTTGCTACTAATACCTTTTAAAAAATGAATATTAAAGTAATATGTAAACTAAAAAAACTGCCCATTTTATAGAGAAAAATAATGCTTGGCGACACATATAATAAGTATCTAACATTTAGACCGTCTAAAAGATTTATAAATAATTAATTTTTTAAAGTGATTTTTTTGAGTTTAACTAGATTTTCTATACTATTTTAATATGAGATTAATTATCGCGCAAATTATTAAAGTTATCATTTTTTACAAGTTATCTTACCACTTGAGCACCAAGACTTAAGCACACCCATCAGGTAACTTACCACCTGTGTAGTTGAGACCTGAAGCATGGGTAATAATCAAAGTAAATAAATCATATTCTTCTTAATCATCTGAAATTTTAAACTATTGAACGCTTTGGATGACACATTGTAATTGTATATTAATATCTCACATGTGCATAATAATCATATATGAGAAAATAATATAAACCATATCAATTAAAAATACTTTTATTCTTAAATAATCAAATCCTCCTCCAATTTAATTTGTATTTTTACAATCTTAGAATTTTGTACAGGTCATACTGATGGAGCAGAATTTAAAGATTGAATACAACATGTGCTTTGCACATTTCACCTAGTATAAAAAAAAGCAAATTCTTCAATCCCATTTTCTAGATATGTCATAGCATTGAAAAAAATATATATATGAAATCACAGGCTATTTCAGCAGATTTTTATTCAGCTAGCCGCCATTGGACTTTGAAGTCCACATGCATATAAGCATAGTTAGCCATTCAACAAATGTATGCTAGAATTTACAATGAATTTCCATGAAATTCAGGCATGCCGATAAAAAAGAGAGAAAAGAAGGGTAGACAAAGTGATAATGCAAAGCTAAGTATCAGATAATTTTTAATCACATTTTGATCTTCTGTTGAACAAAAACTCTTAACAGTTTTAAAAAATGAAATAAATAACATCACATTATTTTAGTACATAACATCACGTTATTTGTTAATAGAAAAAAGTATAAGATGATTTCCTTCCTCTTTTCTAGTTTGCTTTATGAAAAATCCATGGTTCGATTCTATGAAGTACCGACACTTTAAAAATCCTGACGTATCGTGTTCGACACTTTCTAACACTTTCTGACACTCCAACACGCGTTGTAGAAACTCAAATAATGATTCAGAGGTTGAGTTGCGTTGCATTTTTAGCTTCAACTATTAGATTAATTAGATTACGATTATCATTTTATTGAGCTTAATATAAATATTTGAGATATCTTATGCTTCTTTGCAAAATTGATGGATATTATGAGTTTAACTTCATTTTTTGTTAAATTATTGAATATTAAATATAATATATATTACATAAATAAAAAATATAGTACTACGTAGCCCTCCGTTACAGTAAAAAAGCCAAGATTGCGTTTTATTGATACGAATCCTTGGCGTCTTCCCCGAAAAAATACTTACATTATAGCCACATGATTCATAATCAATCCTTTGGCGTGCAAAAGCTAGGACAACATTACAACAAACGTGGATTAAAGAACTTTTTAGCTAATAGAAAAGTAAAAGATACTAACTATGATTCAAAGACAATGACTTGTCATTATAATATGAATTAAAAAGAAAAAGCTTTTATGCAGAAAAACAATTTCCCACGAGGACTTTCGATGAGTGAAAAAAATAATTAAAGGAAAGGGAGAAGCACCAAAATAAACAAGCTCCAACAACCCTTGTAGTGTTGTAGATGTAACAAAACAACTCTCTTTATGGTTAACGAATGAACCTTTGACTATCATATGACCAGATTGGATTGTTTCCCTATCAAGGGGCCATTCAAGTAGTGGCTGCTTTAGGTGTTTCATAAGTGCTTTCGTTGTTTTTAAGGAGAAAGACACTCCAGTTTTCTGCGTGAAGGCTTTGTTTTTTTTAGCTTTTTTTTTGCTTCCATGTTTCACCCCACAATCTGTAACAATCATTGGCAACTTTTGACATCATATTTGTGAGGAGCTTGGTGTTTAACATCTCAAGTAGGTGCTTCAAGCAAAGCCAAGTTCATCAATTCCAATGGAGTTAACTCCAAGAGGAAGAAATCAAGGCCATGTCTTGAACTTTGATAGAGATGCAGATTCTTTTGTGGAGGAAGATAAGGAGCTTCTGTCAAAGTGGGCTGCTATAGAAAAATTACCCACTTTCAAACGAATTAAAACTTCTTTTGTTGATGTCAGTCAGGAAGAGACTGAAAGCAGTAGCAGCAAGGATGTGAGGTTGATGTTACAAAGCAGTAGCAGAAGGGTGGTTGATGTTACCAAGCTTGGAGCAGTTGAAAAGCGTTTGTTAATTGACAAGCTCATAAAGCACATTGAGAATGATAACCTCCAACTGCTGCAGAAACTAAGAGAAAGGATGGAAAGGTATTTTTACTTGACTCAATCATGCTGCAAAAGAAGTTTTTTGTGTTAGTACAAACACCAAAAAGGGTAACAATTTGTTAGAGGAATTGGTATTGTGGTGTATTGACAGCCCTTCAGGTATTTGTCTTCTTGATGACAGATATTTTTGATATCCAATTCTGAAATAGGATAGCTTTTGACTTGTTTTCTCTAGTTCCTATGTTGGTCACTTTATATTTGTCTTTCAACATTGAAAAAACTTCCTTTTTGTTTTGCCCCCATTCTATTTTTTCGATGGTTTTCCTTTTATTTAGTTTCCCACTCTAATCGTGTAGAGAGACATACACTCCTTGTTGCTAGAGAGTCACTCTATGTCACTCAGTTTCAAGAATTGACAAATTGGTTGTTTTCAGAGTTAATGTGAAGTTACCTAATGTGGAGGTCAAGTACAAGAACCTGAATGTAGAAGCAGAATGTGATGTTGTTCAAGGGAAGCCACTACCTACTCTATGGAACTCTCTTTTTAGCTTATTTTCAGTAAGTATGCTTTCTCCCAAATAGGCCAATATCAAGCAAAACTAAGTAATAGAAAGCAACATATGAGATACTGAATTTTTTTTTTTTTAAAGCAAAGAGATATTTGCTTCTGTTTATGCAAATATGGGCTAAATTTATCACTTGAACAGGGTCTTATGAAGACTATATCCTGTAATTCTCAAGGAGCCAATATAAGCATTCTGAATGATGTCAGTGGCATCATAAAACCATCAAGGTAAGTGAAAATGCTAAATGTGTATGTCACTTTAGAACATTAGGAAGTGTTCATGTTCACATGAATGTGTGCTCAATCACATGCATTTGCAGAGCCTTTCAGAATTCAATCCCTTAAAATTCACAAGTAGTAAAAGCTCCTTTAAGACACGGATATGGTAGTGTGATAAAAAATAAAAATAAAAATGATAAAGCTTACAATAGAAGGGACCGAATTTCTAAGTCATCAAATATGGTTCTGAGTGCAGGCTCACTCTTCTTCTTGGTCCACCAGGCTGTGGGAAAACGACCTTGTTAATGGCACTGGCCGGAAAACTAGACCAATCTCTCAAGGTCAGTATTTTAAACACACAGTAATATAGAGTGAAATTATTGGACAAAGTCATTGAGTTCAAGTTACCTTTTCTATCTGAGTTGTCATAATCATATAGAAATTATGTTTGAGCATAACTTAAACCAATCAAGAATATTCTTAGCAGCACAATTGTTGCTTATTCATTCTTAAAAGTCTTTCAAAAACTAATGTAGGGCATTGAGCCAACTGTATTGCCCTACACTACAATCCCTGTGATATCCTACCGCTTTTACTTATCTTTAGGTCACTGGAGAAATCTCTTACAATGGTTGCAAGCTAGACGAATTTGTTCCTCAAAAAACATCAGCTTACATAAGCCAGTATGACCTGCACATTCCTGAGATGACAGTCAGAGAAACAATTGACTTTTCGGCACGCTGTCAGGGGGTTGGAAGCAGAGCTGGTAATGTTTCTTACTTATTCAAACCTAGATTATCCACTAAATGGTAACTAGTAAAATACTAGTAGGCATTCACATATATCCTTTGTATTGCAGATATAATGGCTGAAATCACTAGGAGAGAAATAGAAGAAGGAATCATCCCTGACCCAGATATTGACACCTATATGAAGGTAATTGTCCTAAGGACAACTTATATGTCATAACGAGAAAGCAACAAGTTGACAAAGAAAATAACAAGACTTTTGCAGGCAATTTCAGTTGAAGGACAAAGTGAAAATCTTCAAACAGAATATGTTTTAAAGGTACATCTGCTTCAAGCATGACTGAGTTATAGAGTACATGGTTATTAAGTGGCTCACTTACGATGTTTCTGTTCTTTATTGACATGTTAATACAAACTTATGATATAATAGATTCTCGGACTGGATATCTGTGCTGACACACTGGTTGGTGATGCACTAGATAGAGGCATTTCAGGTGGACAGAAGAAAAGGCTAACTACAGGTATCTGGAAAGATAAATAATGTTTTCTTTGTCATTTTGTTAAAAGGGAAAAAAAAAAAAGGCAAAGAGGCTGTTTGCTAGACTCGAATCCATTACCTTCCGGTCATAAGGATCAACCTTACCGTTTCTCTATAGCTCACCCACTAAAATCACTCTCCATTAAACCTCAACTAACTAGAGTAGGGGTGAGGGCAATCCTTGTATGAAACCTTACCCTTGCATATTTACAAAGAGACTGTTTTCCGGATTTGAACCCGTGACTTTTTCAGTCACAAAGGAACAACTTTACTACTCCTCTAGGCTCGCCCTCTTTTCTTTTTCATTTGGTTGCAATTAAAAAAACTCAGAACTCAATATTCTCCTTGTAAGAACTTCTCTTGATTGAAAATATATGAGAAGCCTCACCTTTTTACTAGCCCAGCATCCAGTGATAAATCAAAGGCTAGTGAGATTTCTGCCTAGGCTGCAAATAAAACTATTTATTCTTCATAAATATTTTTTCCTTAATGTATCCATTTAATTTTTTTTTCCAAATCATATGGCAGGAGAGATGATTGTGGGTCCAATAAAAGCTCTTTTTATGGATGAAATATCAACTGGTTTGGACAGCTCCACAACCTTTCAAATAGTTACATGTCTCCAGCAATTGGTGCACATCACAGATGCAACTGCAGTGCTTTCACTTCTTCAACCAGCACCAGAAACCTTTGAGTTATTTGATGATCTTATATTGATGGCAGAGGGGAAGATAGTATACCATGGCCCCTGCAGTCAAGCACTCCAATTTTTCAAGGATTGTGGTTTCTGGTGTCCAGAAAGAAAAGGAGTGGCAGACTTTCTTCAAGAGGTGAGATAACAAACGATTCCCCCTCCTTTGTTGGGAACTTAGGCCACCATTCAGTTTGAGTCTGTTGAGATATATAGTCTCACATTGGTTGTATGAGCAACTAATGTGGAGTTTATAAGGTCTTGGACACTCCCACCCTTTGAGCTAGCTATTGGGGTGGTGTATCCCAGCCTCGCCGCCCCCCACTTTCTCTTGTGGAGTTTCTTAGCATAGGTAGGCTGGGCCTGTTGCATCATCCACTCTTCAAGCCCAATGGGCTCTTGTGTGAGGGGGCGTGTTGAGATATATAGTCCCACATTGGTTGTATGAGCAACTAATGTGGAGTTTATAAGGCCTTTATCAGGCCTTGGACACTCCCACTCTTTGAGCTAGCTTTTGGGGTGGTGTATCCCAAGGTTCTTTACAGTCAAAGCTCAAGTTAATTTCTGCACTTGTTTAATCCAGTCTCATAGCCTCACAAGTTACAAATTGCAACTATGTATTGTACAGGTAATCTCTAAGAAGGATCAAAGGCAATACTGGTACCGCACAGATGTTCCTTACAATTATGTTTCAGTAGATGAGTTCTGTCAAATCTTCAAAACAAGTTATTGGGGACGGATGTTAGATGATGAGCTCTCACAGCCATATGATAAATCACAATCCCATATAAATCCTTTATCATTTAGCAAGTACTCCTTGGGAAAATGGGAATTGTTTAAAGCTTGTATGAGGAGAGAACTTCTCCTCATGAGACGAAACTCATTTATCTATATATTTAAAACTGTACAGGTTAGTATCAAGTTCAATTCAACTAAGTTGCACCTCAACACGTTAATCAATTACTTCAATCTTACTTGTTTCTTTTTCTTATTTTGCAGCTTACAATCACTGCAATCATAACAATGACAGTGTTCTTACGTACTCAGTCGGCTGTGGACTTGATAGGTGCAAACTATTTATTGGGATCATTGTACTACACACTTGTTCGCCTCATGACTAATGGAGTTGCTGAGTTAATCATGACTATTACTAGACTCCCTGTTGTTTATAAGCAGAAGGCATTTTATCTTTATCCAGCTTGGGCTTACTGTCTTCCAGCTTCCATTCTAAAGATTCCATTTTCAGTTCTTGATTCTATTGTTTGGACATCAGTGACATATTATGTTATAGGCTACAGCCCTGAAATAACAAGGCAAGGGCTTTGTTTAACTCCATACACAAAATATCCCACTTGTCTTTTTATTTTCCAGTGTTTTTTTAAAGTGTTTCTTATGTTTTTCATTGGATTAGGTTCTTGCGCCAGTTTCTTTTGCTTGTCACTTTGCATATGTCATCAACCTCCATGTGTCGTTGCCTTGCCTCAGTTTTCAAAACTGATGTTGCAGCTACAACTGTTGGTTCCTTGGTATTAGTACTGATGTTCTTGTTTGGAGGCTTTATTCTTCCTCGACGTAAGCTGCTCTATAGTCTTTTTGTTATTATTGAGATATATAGTCCCACATTGGTTGTATGAGCCAACTAATTTGGAGTTTATAAGGTCTTGGACACTCCCACCCTTTGAGTTAGCTTTTGGAGTGGTGTATCCAAAGTTCTTTACAGTTATAATATGTAGTACTAATTACAAAGTTACTCATGGAGTTTACTCACTGCAGCATCATTGCCATGGTGGTTGAGGTGGGGTTTTTGGCTTTCTCCCATGACATATGGGGAAATAGGAATAACACTGAATGAATTTCTTGCTCCTCGCTGGCAGAAGGTATCTTTTAAGATAATTTATTTGGCTTCATGATAGGACACAGTTAAATGTGTATATTCTAAATTTTTTTTCCCCTCATTGGCAGATCCAAGAGGGAAACATCACCATAGGAAGGGAGGTTCTTAGTAGTCGTGGTTTAGACTTTGATAGCAACTTCTACTGGCTATCAGTTGGAGTCTTACTTGGTTTCACAGTTCTATTTGATTTTGGATTTATCTTGGCATTAACATACTTAAAAGGTAAGTCTTATCTAAGTTATTACAAGGAAAAAAAAATCAAAGAATTTTTTTATTTTGCTCAATCCATTGATTTGATGGGAAATGTATTTCAGAGCCCAAGACATCTAGAGCTTTAGTTTCAAAAAAGAGGCTCTCTCAACTAAAGGGAGGAGAAAGAAGCGAAAGCGTGGAACTAAAAAATAAGTCAATCACAGTTGATATTAGCCGCACATCAAAGGAAACTCAAAGCACAGGTTAATAAAGTTACTTCATGATAAATTATCTCAAAGATGAGTTCTTAGTTTCAAACAAATAGTAAGAAAAATTGGTATCTTTTGCATGGTTGTTCATACAGGGAAAATGGTCCTGCCCTTTGAGCCACTGACAATAACATTTAAGGATGTCCAGTATTTTGTTGACACCCCTCCGGTAATAAGCACAACTATATTGTTCTCATGACTCTTGATTGTGTATATTGTTTACAAGGTTGTCAATTGAGTTTTAACTTCTGAACAGGAGATGAAAAAACATGGTTCCAATGAGAAAAAACTACAATTGCTCCGTGATATCACAGGAGCCTTCAGGCCAGGAATACTTAGTGCACTGATGGGAGTCAGTGGAGCAGGGAAAACAACTCTCATGGATGTCCTTTCAGGAAGAAAAACTGGAGGTATCATTGAAGGAGATATAAGAATTGGTGGATACCCCAAAGTGCAGAAGACATTTGCAAGAGTTTCAGGTTACTGTGAACAGAACGACATACATTCTCCATATATAACAGTTGAAGAATCTGTCACGTACTCAGCTTGGTTGCGGTTGCCTACAGAGATTGATTCAGTCACAAAAGGGGTATGACATGCTTAACACTTGCACACTGGTTTGTCTTTGTCAGATAACAGATGTATATTGTAACTTTCTGTGTATATATTTTGAGCAGAAATTTGTTGAAGAAGTCCTTGAAACAATTGAACTTGATGATATAAAGGATTGTTTAGTTGGCATCCCAGGCCAAAGTGGCTTATCTACCGAACAACGTAAAAGACTAACCATTGCCGTGGAGCTTGTTTCCAATCCATCAATAATCTTTATGGATGAACCTACATCAGGTTTGGATGCCCGAGCAGCTGCAGTTGTTATGCGTGCAGTGAAGAATGTTGTTGCCACTGGTAGGACCACGGTTTGCACTATACATCAACCAAGCATTGACATATTTGAGACTTTTGATGAGGTATTCCAAAGTGCCTTTTGTTGATAATATTTGAGAAATTACATCTTTTAATATATAAATAATAAATCTCTATCTTAATGTACAGAATAACATTACTTCACTCCTGATAAGGCTCTTTTAAAGTGAGCAAGCAAGGGTGTATCTATCTTTGATTTAAGTTAAACTGCATTGTGATTTTAACCCACTAAAATTAAAGAGTGGATATACTTCTTCACTTTACATGCAAGCTCACTTTATTATAGGAGCTTTTTCCACTCCTACTATAATATTATAAAGAGTAAACACCCTTTCTGGTCCCTGACAATATCTACGAAATTCTTTTTAGTCCCTGGCAATAAAAAAGGACCAAATTGGTCCCTAACAGTATGCAAAAAGGGCCACGTTAGTGACGGAGGAGTTGACATAAAGACTAATGTGGCCCTTTTTTCATAATTTTAGGGACCATTTTGGTCCTTTTTTATTGCCAGGGACTAAAAAGGATTTCGTAGATATTGTCAGGGACCAAAAATAGTGTTTACTCTATTATAAATGACCTCAGGGATATTATATCTATTCAACATTTCATTTCATTTATATATTTCCCTTCTTTGCAAATCTTCAAATAAACTGCATCATATTATCTTCTCAGTCATATTGATTGGGATAACATACAGGTCAGCAACTAAAAATGAGATATTTTTCATGCAGTTGATTCTCATGAAATCTGGAGGACAGATTATTTACAGTGGAATGCTAGGTCATCATTCAAGTAGACTAATTGAATATTTTCAGGTATGCTCAAACCAGCTCGAAAGTACATAGTAGCAATTTGGATTCTGGAAAGATCAATGATCATCTTATTTTCTAATGTCCTTTTCTTGCAATAGTCTTAAGGAGGTGAGTGACTGATAACAAACTGGTTAAGACTTAGATAATTAAAACTGCTCATTGTCCATCAGAATATACCTGGAGTGCCAAAGATCAAGGACAATTATAATCCTGCAACTTGGATGTTGGAAGCTACCTCTGCATCTGTAGAACAAGAACTTAAAATAGATTTTGCAGAAATCTATAAAGAGTCACACCTTCACCGGTGAGTGTCCAGTTGGCTGTCATTTCTTTTCACAAAAATATAGAAACTTTTGTTTTTTGGTTTTATGTGCCCTAACTGGTTTCAGTTGTAATGATATTCATCATACATTTGAAAGAGCATTGATCCTAAGTTTTGAATTGCTATTTCTGTTTCTAGGGATACCCTTGAATTGGTGAGAGAGCTAAGTGAACCACAGCCAGATTCAAGAGACTTACACTTCTCAACTCGCTTCCCTCAAAGTACCTTGGGGCAGTTTATGGCATGCCTATGGAAGCAACACTTGTCCTATTGGAGAAGTCCTGAGTACAACTTAATACGTTTCGTGTTCATGGTTGTTGCAGCAATAATATTTGGGGCAGTATTTTGGCAGAAAGGGAAAGAAATGTACGTTTGCTTTCACTACTAACATGTAATATGCATAGAAATCAAACTCATGCATTCAATCTGGAAAATAAATATGTATGTTAATAGAATCTGCACAATCTCAAATCCCAGACAGTTTAGCTGTAGTGTTTTAACCAAATGCTTCTACAGTTTCACTGGCTGTCTTCTTCAACAAATGGACTCAGGTGGGAAAAAATAACATATAGGTTCTTCTATTTTTGAGAAATTTATTCAACAGAAAGAAGCTGAAATCCTAACATAGTACTTTTAACACCTTTATTGTGATAACCACCAAGTTTAACATGCCTTATTAGTACATTTTCAGAGCAGAAGACGACTGATATTTTATATAAAGAACATATATAATCAGGATAAAACATTCTTAATTATAACTGCCATGTCTCTTGCATTTTATGATCAGACAACATTTCTTAGTGTTGGCATGGTTCTAGTATAGTGTTAAATTCGAAGTTGTACCGATAAAGGTCTCACTTATACTTTTTCTATCGTTAAAGAAACAATCAGCAGGATTTGTTCAACGTACTTGGATCAATGTATATTGCTGTAATATTCTTGGGCATAAATTACTGTTCAACAATTCTACCATACGTGGCAACTGAGCGCAGTGTTTTGTATCGAGAAAAGTTTGCGGGAATGTATTCTTCCATGGCTTATTCATTTGCACAGGTTTGAATTTACTTCAAACAAATTCAAGTGGTATTTATTTGATAGGAAAACCAGTAATGTTTTTTAATAGACATTCTTTTTTGATGTAGGTGGCCATTGAAATACCATATATCTTAGTGCAAGCAATTTTATATGTGGCTATCACATATCCAATGATAGGTTTCCATTGGTCAGTTCAGAAAGTCTTTTGGTATTTCTACACCACATTCTGTACATTTTTATACTTCACATATCTG
Source organism: Gastrolobium bilobum (assembly GCF_033153095.1). Taxonomy (NCBI): domain Eukaryota; kingdom Viridiplantae; phylum Streptophyta; class Magnoliopsida; order Fabales; family Fabaceae; genus Gastrolobium; species Gastrolobium bilobum. Next base: position 87,425 of record NW_026895158.1, on the reverse strand, counting down.
GGAATGCTGATAATGTCATTGAGCTCAAATCTGGACATAGCTTCGGTATTGTCAACTGCAGTCTACACCATATTCAATCTCTTTTCTGGATTCCTCATGCCAGGACCGGTAAGTCTTCTGGATCTCCCCTAAATTTCTTTCAGATAGTGTAGTCTTTATAGCACCATAAGGGCCTGAATTTGTAGCTGAGTTATATTTGGATCTAAATATAACATGTGGAAAAAAGCATGACTTGATGCAAAGACAAATGAGTTGATATAGCCATTTTGTTACTACTGAAGTGATTTCCCACAACATTCCTCATTGTGTGAAAAGGAAGCAGGACACAAACAAAAAGCTTTTAGAGTAATCCAGTCTCTTTCAAATGTTTCCTTTCAAAATAAATTACAGCCTTCCCCAAAATGTTATTGTCATTCTTTTAGGTTCCATTCTATCTTTAAAGGATCATACTAACTATCAACATTAGCTCCATCCTGAGTAATATCAGTAACTTAATTCATATATTTGATGGGGGGGTGTGATTGGTGAATGTCTATAGTCCATACCAAATTGGACTAGATGTTTTAAGCCTGAGATAGTAACTAAGTTTTTTTATATGCAGAAAATTCCTAAATGGTGGGTTTGGTGCTACTGGATTTGCCCTACAGCTTGGTCCCTGAATGGCCTCCTAACTTCACAATATGGAGACATGGACAAGGAGATACTCATATTTGGGGAGCAAAAACCAGTTGGTTCCTTTCTAAAAGATTACTACGGATTTCGGCATGACAGATTAAGCATTGTGGCCGTGGTGCTCATTGCTTTTCCAATCATTTATGCCTCTCTCTTTGCCTATTGCATTGGGAAAATGAATTTCCAAAAGAGATAAGACACACATACAGATTGCTTCTTCTGCAGTATGGTGGCTACAATTTTCACGTATACAAGTATACAAGTATAGAAGTACAAGGCTACAGCAGTTAGCATTTAGCATTTAGCAAGACATATCTTGCAAGATGTTTATACATATACATATATACTTACATGTATTCAAGAATTTATAGCACTGATGAGTGGACAATAAAATAAGTTTTTGTCCATATCCATGTGTATATTTTTATCCTGTTTATTTTTTAAGAACAAGCTAATGATTAAGATCCAAGTTGTACAAGTTTAAAGAACACTTATTCCCTCTGAGAAGGGGTATATTAAGATCCATGTGTATGACTACTATTCTACGAAGAAAAGTTAATAGCATCCGTGATCCGTAGAGAAACCATAAGCTATGATATGAATTTATTTCACTGAAGGGGTACATAACAGGATAAGTTTGTCTATGTCCATGTGTATCTCATGGTTACGTGCATGTCCTTATTATCAATGGTGCGAGAACTACACAAAAAAAAGAAGCCCAGTAAGGTTGGGCCTAGAATGACCCATTTTTAAGCTAATAAGTACTCTCGGGCCATACGTGACCCATTTTACTTTTATTTGTAGGATGAAGATCCACTTAAATAATAAAATTTACGAGAAATTGTTTATTATCATCAAATGATAGGAAAAGCAAAGCTCATGTTACATGAAATGTTTTTTCCCTCCAACTCTCTCAGATCGTTTTTCAGTACTATGCTTTTTTCTTTATTTCTTTTTCTAATATTTGGCGGACCCCACCAAAGCATGTCTCTGTAACATGATACACCAATTTTCCTGTTATAGGACATTTACAAAATCCTAATTTTAGTGATACATAAATGAATAGATACTCTTGCATGATTTTACCTCCTCTGGAAGTTGAGGTTTCCAATGCAGTATGCAAATAGAACGGCAAATACAATGGGGAAGACAATGAGAACAAGACCAGTTACACCCAGAAAATCATGGTGAAACCCATAATAATCTTTTAAAAATACAGCAACTGGTTTGGTTTCTTCAAAGGTGGATATATTTCTGGTTATATCTCCATATTGTGAAGTAAGCATCCCGTTCAGTACCCAAGACACGGGGCATAAATAATACATCCAAATCCACCACTTAGGAATTTGCTGCAATGAGGAAACAAGCATATTTTAGTGTTACATTTCAAGAATAGCCATAATATACATTATTGTGAACTTATCATATATGATGCATTATTACACCAGCTATTTATGCGTTAGAAAGAAGATGAAAATGCAATGCTTATTATATAAAAAGAAAGAAAAGAATGCAAACCCTCATAGTTAGTACAAGTTTTGAAAAAATTCCCTGTACATCAAATATACCGAGCACTTGGTACATCTTTTATCAAATATCTAAAAAAAGTAACACATTTATACTACTCCTACCTTTATAATTATTTCCTTCCATATTCTTTTTTTTTTTCCATTTCGGAAAAGGGAGTACCTACTCACTGAGTACCGAAAATATGCTCTAGTTTTTGAGGTTTTACCATATAGTCACATCAACATATAGTAGTGATACTTATGTAAAAAATTATATATATATATATATATATATATAGAGAGAGGCAGGATCCTTTGACACCGGTGTCAAAGAAAAAGTTTGACACCTCATCTGAGAACCGTTAGATTAAAAAAAATCAACGATTCTGATTTGTAAACATGTGACACCATTGATTTTTTTTAATCTAATGGTTCTCAAATGAGGTGTCAAACTTTTTCTTTGACACCGGTGTCAAAGGATCCTGCCTCATATATATATATATATATATGGGAAAACATTTTCTCCTTTTAAAGGAGAAAATTTTTCTCATGTTAATGACCCATAGCATAAGTGGGTCCCACAAAATAGTGGAAAGAGAAAAAAATTCAAAGTAGGACTCACTTATGCTTTGAGTCACTAACATGAGAAACATTTTCTCCTTTAAAAGGAGAAAATGTTTTCCCTATATATATATATATATATATATATATATATATATATATATATATATATATATATATATATAACATTTCTGCAGCCGCCGTAGACAATGTTATCTGCAGCGGACACAAAAAAGTGGGCCCTACAGCTTTTAAAAAAAAAAAGGATCCGGACGCGGATCATGCCTTGCTGTAGGTGCAGCGGCTGCAGAAATCATTTTGCCTACAGCAAGGCAGGATTCGCGTCCGGATCCTGTTTTTTTTTTTTTTTTTTTAAAAAAAGCTGTGGGCTCACTTTTCTGTGTCAGCTGCAGATAACACTGTCTACGGCGGCTTCAGAAATGTTAAGCCCATATATATATATATATATTGCATGAAGAAATTATTTGCAAATATAGCCATTGTTGTTAAAATCTCGATTTATCACTACGATTTTACGTTTTTACGATTTTTTTTCCATCAAAACTATTTTACTAATATTCCAAACGCTTTTACGTTTTTATGATTTTTTACAATTTTTTTACATTACGATTTTTTAATCTCTTTCCGATTTTACTTAAGATCTCGATTTTAACAACATTAAATATAGCATAACAAAATGGGCAATTATGAAACTTACAAGTCGTGGCACAAAGTACCCAGAAAATAAATTCATCATTGTGTAGAAAGATGAAGCCGCGATAGAAGCCACTTGAACATTTGGTGTCAATGAAATAATGAGCATCCCAAGGTAATTAAAGCATAGCATGTTGCAGAACATGCTGAAGAATAACCAAAATATTTTATAAGCGGACCAGTAGTAACCCATCATAGGATATGTGATTATCACGTATAGAGCAGCTTGAGTGAATAAATAGGGAACCTCAATTAGCACCTACAAAAAAAAAAAAAAAAAAAAATCCAAGTTACCCTATAATTATTGGAAGAGTCACATGAAAACAAAATAGAATCCTTGAGTAAATTATTGCAATATTTAATGGATTCTTGCTCAATCTTTGAGCTTATCAACAACATTTTTTCATGTTTCAATTAAAGCAAATCATATAAGACCAACAACCTCATCCAGAACTTACAATAATGGAATTACACACCATCTATTAATAAAAAAAAATTAAAATAAAAAACAGCCCCTGAAAATATAAACTATTTAGCTAGTATTAGCAAGAATAAAAAATGGTTTCTCCAGTTTCTTATTGAATTAAAAAAATTGAAAATAAATGGTGAATCCATAATTTGAAGAGAACTAAACCTGTGCAAAAGAATAGGCCCAGGGAGAGTACATTCCAGCAAATCTCTCACGGTACAGAACATTACGCTCGGTTGCCACATATGGTAAAACTGTTGAGCAGTTATTTATCCCAAAGAAGATTGTAGCAGCAAACATTGAACCAAATACATTGAACACATCTTGTTGACTATTTCTGTGAAATAAGTAAAAGATTTTTTAATGTCAGTTCATTTTTCACAAGACTTTTTTTTTTGGACAAGAAAAAGTTTAAGTGGAGTTAGATACCGATATCCACTACGGTCAGGGAAAGACCTCTCAATTTCTTTGAGGATTTTCGGGAAGAATTACATATCACTCACCAACAAAATCCTCACATCAGTCAGCCAGCAGGATTTGAACTCACGTCACAGTTGACTTTTAGAATAAATAAATAAATACAATCCGAAGTTTCTAAAGCATGTTAAAGAGTAGAAATCTATTTTCTTTTTTTTAAAATGATTACCAAATGAGGAGACACGGTAAAATAAAGCTTTAGTTTTACAATCTGAAGGTCATTTGATATATTAGGAAAAATAATTTTCAATTTTCCATTTTCTTAATGGAGGGAGACATGAGTAGAATTATACTCACTAACATTTTCTTTCCTTGCTTCCAGAACAGTATCCCAAACAGAAAAGATGAGGCAACCACAAACATGATGCGCATCAAGTTGTATGAAGGACTTCTCCAATAGGACAAATGCTGTTTCCACAAGCATGCTTTAAACTGTTCCCAACCATTTTGTGGAAAATGAGACGGAAAATACAAATCTCTTGAGTCAGGAGGTGGTGAACTTAATTGCTCAACTAACTCTTTGTTCTGTCTGCATTCGCAAGAGTAAATATCACGTTGAGATCATATGCATTAATATTAAAGAAGTGTTTTTGTAAATTCCTAGTGTCATCATTTGTCTGCATTTACAAAATATCCAATATACATGCATTCTTCTGTGCAATAATACATTCTACTAGCACTATAAATGTATACTATTGCTTGCATTATTTGTGCATTCATGAAATAAAAAAGATTTGAATTGATATTGGGCTTAGAGAGATATTATATAGGACCAAAAACACGAGAAATAAAGAGTCTCCAGGAATTTATGTTTCAAATTTTTGTATAAACCATCAAATTAATCACTAATCTATTTATGCTTGTTATACTACATACTAGTAAGATTTAATTTGAACTAGAAAATAAAAAGGGCAAACCCTGGTGCACAAGCTCCTCCGAATTGTGAGGGTGTCGGTGTGTGTCGATTGTATGCAGTTTTACCCTTGTATTTTTTTGCATAAAGGTGGTTTCCCATACTTGAACCCGTGACCTTTCGATAACAAGGAACAACCTTTATGCCACTCCAAGGCTCGCCATCTTAATTTGAACTAGAAATTATAATCTAATAATTCTCAAGCAGGGGTACATAAACAAAATTCTCTGAGATTACTTACTCATATAAGGTTGATTCCCTATAAATTTGGGAAAAATCTACTCCCAGTTCAGTTTCTGCAGACCTTGAAGTTACTTCTAACATCCACGTTGATGGATTATAGTTGTCTTTAATCTTTGGCACTCCTGGTATACTCTATAGAACACAAGTTGCAAGAATGTAAACCAAGATTATGCAATCACTCTCTTGTTTCCAAGAGAATAGTACCAACACTACATTTTTGGTAACAAAATAATTTATGTATGATATACTTCTAGGAAAACTGACCTCAAAGTATTCAATGACCCTACTTGAGTGCTCTCCAAGTGTGCCAGAGTAGATTATGCGTCCTCCAGCTTTCATAAGAATCAGCTTAAGGGATTACAAGACAAGGAACATAATTAGTATAATTTTGAATTAGCAACATACCATCCCTTGAAGAGACCAAACAATAAGATAATCATTTTGCATGCTAATGTGTAGAGCCATTTCTCTTCAAGGATAATACATTTTCTGCTTTTATAGTATGATCAATATATGTTGAGGATGAATATAGAAAGCCATAGCTTCATGGGCATTAGAAGTGTCTCCCCCAAATTCCATTTTTTCTTGCTATATGAGCATTTTATAGGGTATTGAGATACATCATCAAGGCAGACAGAAAAACTTAAGTGCCACAAAATTATGATTTAAGTCTCCCATATGGATGCAAAGTTCTTTATCTAATTATGAATAGAGATAATATTAAATAAGTACTAATGGTTCTTTTTAAGATGTCACGGTACAGTAACCTGATTTTGTAACTCTATCAAACATTGTTCTGGTTAAGAAGTATATTTTGTTTGACCTCAGAAGTGAAAGTGGTGAGCTTTGGTAATTTGATAAATAGGTTTCTGTGTTCATTATGCATGCAAAATATACGTAAGGGATTGTAGTTTACCTCATCAAATGCCTCAAATATATCAATACTTGGCTGGTGAATGGTGCATGTAACAGTCCTTCCTGTTCCAACAACATTCTTCACTGCTCTCATAACAACTGCAGCTGCTCTTGCATCTAGACCTGAAGTTGGTTCATCCATAAATATGATTGAAGGATTAGCAACAAGCTCAACGGCTATGGTCAACCGTTTTCTTTGCTCAGTTGATAAACCACTAATATTCGGCAATCCTACTAAAGAATCTTTGATCCCATAGAGCTCAATAGTATGAAGGACTTCATTTACAAATTCCTGATAAATGATGGAAGCTGTAAGAGGAAATGAATCCCAGTAAACAAGCTCAGAATTTTAAAAAAATAATTATGCTCCATTAAGAAGAGAATCATACAGCTTTAGTTTTTGCATCAGTCTGAGGAGGAAGCCGAAGCCAAGCGGAAAACATTACAGATTCTTCTACTGTTATATTTGGAGAATGTATGTCATTTTGTTCACAGTAACCTGATACCCTAGCAAATGTTTCCTGAACCTTTGGATAGCCACCAATTCTAATATCTCCTTCTATGGTACCACCAGTTTTTCTTCCAGACAAAACATCCATTAAAGTTGTTTTCCCTGCTCCACTGACTCCCATCAATGCTGTTAGTATGCCTGGTCTGAATGAACCTGTAATGTCAGAAAGTAGCTGAAGCTTTTTCTCAGTAAAACCCCGGTTTCTCATTTCCTGCATTCAATATGATATAATTACCCAACATGTCCATGGATGTAACAACTCTTCATACTTAACAACTAGCGAAATTTAAAACCATGAAAGTTACCAAAGGGGTATCAACGTAGTACTGCACATCACAAAATGCTACTGTAAGTGGCTGGAAAGGTAGAACCAATCCTCCTGGAAAATATAGAAAAAAAAGAAAGAAAGAAAGAATTGAAGGAGAAAATTAGTTTCAACAAATAAAAAAGGTGCTCATGTATATATTTTTTATATTCAAGGTTTAAGTTTAGTAGTAAATGTCATTGGCAGATCATATGTCCAGCAGAATTAAAAAGGAAAGAAACAATTTCACATGAACTAGACAACTGCTCACCTTTTTTGGGTTCTGCATTACTTTCAATCAGGGAACCAGCATGTTTCTTGTCTGCACCAAAGCCACCATTGCTTTCTTGCTGTCCTTGTAACTCTGAATGCTTCTCGGAAGATATAAGAGCACGAGACCTTGCAGGAGCTGATGGAAAAATGTCAAAGTGAAGATTAACTTACAGGTCTGAAAGTGTTGTTACTCAACATGCTCAAGTAATCAATGGTAGATGAAGTTACCTTTCAAGAAAGTCAACATCAAGGTAAAACCTGCATTAAACAACACTGTGAACCCAACTAAGGCACCGATTGATATCCAATAAAAGTAACCATCAAAGTTTAGCCCCCGGCTTTCAAGTACTTGCCGACCCAGTGTTGTGTTTGCAGACATCTTCATTAAGAACAAAGAAACCAAAATGATTAGATGAGTTACAATTTGTAGAAGGCTAAGGCTTAAGGTTGAGTCACACACAATTTTAAGATGAAAGGCTGAAGACAACAAATATTTTCATTGACTTCTTGTTGTAGCTTCTTCACAAATTTATGAGTACTTATCTCAACAAAATGAAAAAAACTTGTGATAGCAAAGAGGTAGAGGCATTCTTATTTGAGGCTTGAATTACCCCAGGACCAAATGAAGCTAACTGGTCACCTTATTAATCAAAAAGGAAAGAGAGGCAAAGCCAACTCTTTTAGTTGCATGCAATGTGTGTTCTTTGAAACACAAAAATTAAGAGTTAGACACGATTGATTACCTTTTCCCACCTAGGAGCAAGAAATTCATTCACAGCTATGCCTATCTCTCCGTATGTCACTGGAGAAACCCAAAATCCCCACTGCAACCAAGATGGCATATGTGCTGCAATGGAAAAACAGCTAAACATAATCATCTGAACAAAATTCACCGCTACAAATAAAGCAGTTGTGGATTCTTACGTTTTGGTATGAGGAAGCCACCAAATAATAAAACAAATATCATGGTCACAGTACCAGCAGTCACAGAAGCAACCACGGATTGGAAAATTGAGGCAATGAATCGAAACATGGATACTGAAGTCAGGTGTACGGTAAATAGGAGAAGGAACTGGCGAAAGAACCTGAAGAAAATTGAGGTGAAAACTTAGTTAAGATGCCAGAAATTATAGAGTTTTTATAGTGAAGAAACGGCATGCATCAACTAGATAGGCCTCCAGCATCATTGTAAATAAAGCATATCATGTGCCATATTCTAGAGACAAAGAGGCATCTTGAAATGTAGAACCTTCTTGTATTTTCTGAGTATCAAGAGTGTCTTATGTAACTCTACTCACCATATCTAACATAATACTAGTGAAAATTTTAGGAACAATGTTAGCTTTCCACTGAAGACTAACCTGCCAATCTCAGGGCTGTAACCAATGACATAATAAGAAAGTGTTGTCCAAATGAAAGATTCCAACAATGAAAGTGGAATCTTTAGAACAGCAGATGGGATTGTATAAGCCCAAGCAGGAAAAAAGTATAACTCTTTTTGTTTGTAAAAAACTGCAAGTCTTGATACAGTCATAGCCAGTTCTGGCATTCCATCAACCATAAGTATGATGAGTGAATAGAACAATGAACCCATAAAATAATTCCCATGGAGCACATCAACAGCCATTCGTGTTCGAATGAAAACAGTCATTGCCACACATGCAACAATGACAAGCTGCATGGACAATGAATAAAAAGATACTTAGAAGATTGAGAGGTTGGGTATAGGAATTGAGACATAAAGGTAAAGAAGTGAAAAACACACACACTCACAAAAAAAAAAAGAAAAAAAAGAAAAGAAAAAAAAGAATACTACCTGTGTTGACTTGAACACATAGACAAAAGAGTTTCTTTTCATTAGAAGAAATTCCCTCATCATACAAGCCTTAAATAATTCCCATTTTGTTAATGAGTATTTTCTAAATGTGAGAGCATCCTTGTGGTTCTTAGACTTATCAAATGGCTTCAGGAGCTCGTCCTCCAGCTTTTGACCAAAAGGACAATCCTTAAATTTCCCAATGAACTGGTCAACAGCAACATAGCTGTAAGGTTCTTCAGTTCTGGTCCAATACTGTGCTTGATCTTTTCTAGAGATAACCTGGATTTAACAATCATTTAATAATAATCAAACTCCAAAAATTATCATGTCAGCAATGGAGATACATGATTGGGTGGGCTTAACATACTTCCTGAAGAAAGTCAGCAGTGCCTTTTCTTTGTGGGCATTTGAATCCACAGTCCTCAAAGAATTGAAGTATATAATCACGTGGGCCATGGTAGACAATTTTCCCTTCTGCCATTAAGACAATGTCATCAAAGAGATCAAAGGTCTCTGGTGCAGGCTGAAGGAGTGAAATTAACGCAGTGGCATCTGTTATATGCACCAGATGCTGAAGACAGGAGATTATCTGGAAAGTAGTGGAGCTATCTAAACCATTGGATATTTCATCCATAAATAGAGCTGTCATCGGTCCAACCATCATCTCTCCTATATAATGCACCAGAGTCAGGAGCACGGTCACTTCATATATCAACTAATGCACTAGAAGTCTATAAGTTTGATAAGCTCATACTATATTGCATAACAACAATACCTGTAGTTAACCTTTTCTTTTGACCACCAGATATACCTCTTCTTATATGATCTCCAACTAATGTATCAGCACATACGTCAAGACCAAGGATCTGTAAGTCATTGTAATAGTCAATAACTGAACAATATTTAGTGAAGAAAATGATAGACAAGCCAAGCCACTGAAACTCTAGTTTCATAAAGAAAATGAGTAGACTACCTTCAAAATATAGTCTGTTTGAAGGGTGCTCTTCAGTCCTTTAACTGATGTTGCCTGTAACCAAAAAAATTCAGTTGAAGTAATAGTCATTAAGACACGGGACAAAATTTTTCATAAAGGCTTTCAAAGGACTGTAATGAATTACAAAGTCATGCTCCGGTTATCCTATTGGCATTAAAAAATAATAATTATTGCTAATTTTTCTGATGTCACTTGATATGCAAATAATAGACACTTAACACACTGAAGTTCGGGTTTGAAACATGTTGGAATTGGGTTAAGTAAACAATCATAACTTTCTGTAAACTAAAGCTTGATATGTTTCTAATTTTGATTAATTTTTATTATAGAATTTGGTAGGCCGTGTCTTGCCTGCTTTTTGTCATAGCCTACATGGAAAATGTAGGATTAGAAGAAAGAAAAGGGCTAAAGATGTTTTCCGAAGAGAAATATCATCAAAATCAAAACCAAAGAACTTGACCAGGCCATGGTGAATTTTCAGGAAGATGCCTATTGGTTGATGCAAACTCAATACAGAGGGATATAACTGGATTAGAAAGTTTACATTTTGAAATTTTGACTTCAAATTTTCCTCAATTGTTAGAAGATGATGTGAGCAACATACTAAGGAAAAACTAAAAAAGCTATGGAAGCAGATGTACATGCTGACTTTCCTAAGGAGTCCATCCTTGCCGTCGTGTTTGCGTTACTAACTGTTGAGATATATAAAATCATTAATGTAGCCTCACCCAACAGCTTAAGCTTTTGAGTTAAATTGGTTCTTTACATGGTATCAGAGCCTCGGTGTACCGGGTTCGATCTTCACCGCCCCCCACTTTCTCTAGTGGAATTTCTTTCTTCGCACAGGTAGGTGGGCCTGTGCATCGTCCACCCTTCAAGCTCAATGAGCTCTTGTGTGAGGGGGCGTGTTGAGATATATAAAATCATTGATGTAGTCTCACCCAACAGCTTAAGCTTTTGGGTTGAATTGGTTCTTTACACTAACAAACATTCTTATGCTAAAGATAGCAGAATAATTGATTACTTTGTAAATTATTTTCTGACAATTATTATTTTATCAAGTGAGGAAACAGGATAAACTGTGTTTATAACATGCGAGGAACAGTTAAAATCAAACATATTTTTGTTTTTGGGATCTGCATAACTTATTTTTGTTAAAGCTTAGGGAAAACTGAACAAAACTTGGAGGTGGACAAAACAAAGATGTATAGTACAGTACCTTCATATATGCATCTATATCAAGGTCTGGCACTATCCCTGCTTCTTTCTCCCTCCTACTGACTTCCATCAGAAGTTCTTTCATAAATGGAACACAAGTCATCACTAAAGCCAATTTATTTGTGTACTTAGTTTAGTAACTTTAGTTATACCTACCAGCTCGGGTTCCTACACCTTGACAACGTGCTGAGAAATCAAGTGTCTCCCTCACAGTCATCTCGGGAATATGCAGATCAGATTGACTTACATATGCTGAGGATTTCTGAGGAATGAATTCTTGTAGCATGTGTCCATTGTATGAGATGTCCCCTTGAACCTGTTATAATGCATGCATGAGAACAATCATGAAAAGATCCATTTTAACTTTAGCATCTAATTTTTGATTTTATGAATCTATATAAATATAATTTTTATATCTATTTGATAATTTTTATATCTATTTAAATTGATTCATAATCAAATTTAATAATCCATTTTTTTTTGAAAAAATGGATTATTAAATGAATATTTGAGTTATCAAATTTTGAAATGTGAAATATATTAAATACAATTATTGAGTTCATTCTGCCTCATGCATAAATAATTTCATTGTTAATGTTAGGAATGGCAATAGGCTTGTTGGGATGGCTTCATCTTTAGTCCATTGGGTATTAATCCAAACAGAAAAGGGCAGTGAGACAGAAGATTAAAACAAGTAGAAATGACTATTGAATCTAAAGCATGTAGCAATTAGAGGTGGCAACATGGGTTGAACCCGACAGATCAACCCGCCAAAACGGGGCTGGTTGGGTTACACTTTTCAACCCGCCCCGTTTAGTAGTGGGTTAAAATGGGTTGGTGGCGGGTTGGCCCGCGGGTCATTTTTTTTTTTTTTTTTTACTATTAGGTAGTATTTTATTTGTCACTAAGCTTTTGTGATATACATTTTTTTATTTATTTTAGTACTCCTCTAGAAAAATAAAGAAAAAAAACTTTACTTATGACAAAGATTATCCATATATAGAGGCAAAATTAAGTTTTTAAAAAATATCTTAATGAATAGTAGCATATATTTAGGCTTAAGATTGAAAAAAATTAAGGAAAATGTGAAATAAAAATAAGTAATATTATAAAATTAATAAAATATAATTTATTATTAATTTTAATTATTTTTTGTTTTTTAGGCGGGTTGACCCGCCAACCCACCTCAAAACGGGATGGGTTGATGTTTCCAACCCACCATCAAACGGCGGGTCAACCCGCCCCGTTCCGCTTTTGGCGAGTTGAAGGCGGGACGGGGCGGGTTGGCCCGTTTTGACACCTCTAGTAGCAATGCTGAAAGGATTTAACATAATGTTACCAAAGATCCGAATCTTTTGTGATTAAGTTACCTAGTAACTAGGACGCCACTTTTGAACGCCAAATATTCAGAGAAGGTTAGTCTATCTTTGATGCTATATTATTAGAAATTACAGTTCCATACTGCACTTATTTAAGAAGGGATTTTATAAATTACAGGAAAAAGCCCTGAGATTGAGAACCTTGAGAGAATGGCTAAGTTTTCCTGCCAATGCCAACAATAATGTTGTTTTACCACTCGCCGGAGGGCCAAGCAATAAGGTCATCCTGCACCAGAATCAAGGCATAGCAAACAAACCAAAACCCCTCATTATGTTCAAATATGCTGTAAATAAATTGGAAAGTAATAATCCAAGAGCTAGCTGTTGGAATGGATCTTATAACATTTTATAACTATTTCTGGATAGAAAATCATGTACAGTCAGCCAAAACAAGAATAATAACTGACAGTGAATGATCACAGGACAACAACACTATTGAGCTTTGAAAAACTTACCTTCCAGGCTTAATAATGCCATTGGCATCTTTGATGATGCTTATCTTGGAATTTTGGGATTTCAGAACTGACAATTTAGTGGTGTCCTTTCAAGAAAAAAGAGGAACAAAAGGAGGGGAAAAACAGTCTTAATAGTGAGCAAAAAAAGAAAAAGAAAGAAAGTGTTATATCCAAATATTGATGTTTTTGGATAAGTCACTTACAAAAATCCACTCTTTTAGCGTGTTCCATAAAGTAGGTACGGCCTTGCCCTGAACTACCTTACACTCTGCTTCTACATGAAGATTTTGATATCTCACTTCCACTGTGGGCAACTCAATACCAACTCTATAAAGCACAAATCAAACAAAATATATCAACCTTTTTTTATAGGGGGAGGCGTTATACTTCTTCTTTTTTTTTATTATCTTTTGTTATCAAATCTTAATCGTTGATTTCCATTAATTTAACAGTTATAATTTATTGAAAATTAATAAATTAATAAGTATGACCCAATAAATTACAATCGTTAGATTGACGAAAATCAACAATTAATATTTAATAGTAAAAGGTAGTAAAAAAAAAAGAATAGTAAGTATAACATCTCCCTTTTCATATTAACATGATAACATATTATGCTACGTGGGTACTTAGAGGTATAGTGAACAACAATACCATATATGATAATGAAAATCACCCAATTAAAACATGAAACTTTCACGGCAAGGGATATTCAGAGTATTAATGACGAATAGTTACTATATATAAGAGGTAGGATTCTTTGACACCAGTGTTAAATTTTAAATTTGATATCTCATCTGAGAGTCGTTAGATCAAAAAATATAAACGACTCTGATTTGTAAGCATGTGACACCATTGATCTTTTTTGATCTAACAGCTCTCAGATGAGATGTCAAATTTAAAATTTGACACTAATGTGAAAAAGATCCTACTACCTCATGTAAGAATGTAGTTTTCAATCCCGTTATATTGAATAACATTTTATTTTATCGTTTTCCATGACACTACCTTTATTATAACCTTTGCTATTAGATGAAGCATAATAATTTAGTTGACTTGTGACATGATTAACAGTTTAATAAATTTAGGGAAACATCTCCAAGCAACTTAAGAGAGAGAGAGAGAGAGAGAGAGATGTGTGTGGACTATCTAAAAGAAAAATGATTACTTGTCAATTCTTTTCCTGAGTTTCTGCAACAAACGAAGATTATCATTTTCAATGTGCTTGATAAGCTTCTCTATGAACATATGGCGTTCTTGAGCTCCAAGCTTGCTGACATCAACCACCTGTTTCCCTTTTGTTTCCATGCCATCATGTACATCAAACAAAGCTGAATTAATCCTCTCAAAAGTGGGAAGCCTCTGGATTTCAGCCCATGGTAACGCATCACCCTCATCATTATCAACATTTGAAATGCTCCGAAAACTGGAGGCATGGCTTCTAAATGAGGATCTTATACTCCTTCCAATCTCTGCCAACTCAAATCTCAGAGACTCTATCTCATCCTCACCTTCCAACATAGCCATCTAAACACAAGACTAAGCAGCTTATGTGTGTAGAATGAATGACATGTTCTACTTCAACATATTATATAGAAAGTGCCGTGTGCGTTTTTAAGCTTGATTGTGAGAGTTGATGATGCAATATGTTTTATCTTGGCGTGCAAATGGCTTCTGAATTCGTTGTCAAGGTATCAAATCAAAATGAATACCGTAACAAACCCTTTTTTTTATTTTTTATTTTATTACAGATGAGCATTCACAGATACATTAATTAATCTCCAAAGTCCAAATTCTAGGACATATTTGAAAATATTTTATTAAGAAAGAGTAAGGCATTCAAAGATATCAAATCGACATGGTCCATCCCTTTCCTACTTCATGGAGTGAAAAATGTGAATTCGCCTCAGTTACAGAATATATGGATCTATTATATATGGTGATAGCCCTTTTACTTTTTCCCTTAGTTCTAGAAGAATATATATGTACGTATTTAAATTGTTTCTTTATGGATTTCAAAGGACACAGAACTTGTAAGTCAAGGTGATAAATTGAACAAAAAAAAAAAAGAATACCTAAAACATGGAACATGTTCCCTGCGTCAACAATATTAGTGAAATCATAATTATTTCGTGCGGTGACGAAACAATGAACTCTATTATCAATTCACTTACCCTATACAACAAAAGGTTCAGATGTTTAAATTCTTCTCTGCGAATAAAATGGATGCCAAAAATTAACTTATAACTTTACAGTAAACACACAGAAGTTAGGCAAGAGTTGCTGTCATTCATCATGAAAAATGAAGCTTGGTTATGCAACTTGGCAACTGATCACTCCTTCCTCCAGAAAAATGGAGGTGGTACAGAACACAGATGTAATAGCAGTCTGAACTATAAACCACAAATCAGCTGAAGATTTCTTCCTCAGGTTGGCTCACTTTTTTATCATCAGTCATCATCGCTTGCTTTTCCTGCTCCAAATAGTATATCTTGTCATTCATACCCTCTTTTCTATATGCCTCCACCATGATCAAGTATGTTGTGTCATCTGGTTGACATTGATTATCTTTCATACGCTTGAAAACTCTCTCCATTTCCATCAAATCCTCCGCCTTTGCACAAGCAGATAAGACTGCATTATAAAAGGTGGTATTCTCAGGTATCTCAAACTTCCCAGCCAAGTGAACACTGCTAATTACTTTATGGAAGAGACCTGCATTTGCATAACCGTTGATAAGGCAGTAGAAAGTCTTGGTATCTGCTTTCATACCCTCAGCACGCATCTGATCAAATGTATACTCCATGTGTTTAGCATCACCTGCATCTGCGAATGCCTCAATCACATTGTTATAAGTAGAGGTCGTCCATGGAAATTGCAACCTACGCATATACTCCATAACAGATGACATTTTGTCATACATTCTTTTCTTTCCATAGGCACCAATCAAAATATTAAAAGTGCGTGTTTCTGGTTCTATCCCGAAATTACGAAATTTTTCATACCATTTCTCCATCATATCAATCTGACCCATATTACCAAAGACACTGATGATTGTGTTCATTGTCCAAACATCAGGCTTGCAAGTAGTGCTCTCCAGCATACTTGACAGCACTTTCTCCATCTGATCAAACTTCCCTGCCTTGCCATAACCACTCAAAACAATGTTCTGTGTGACAGTGTTAGGCATGATAGATCTTTCAGCCATTTCTTCATATAGCAACTCAACCAATTCAAATTTGAAAGCATCCACACAAACTTTTATCAAGGTACTGTAAGTGAAAACATCAGGTTGGCAAAGAGGAAGTTTCTTCATCTCATTAAGAATTGAAAATGCCTCATCAATCAGGTTACTCCTGCAATATGCAGCAAGTAACGAAGTGTATAGTTCAGTAGTAGGGGCACAACCTTCTTCAATCATAGTGGTAAAAAGCTGATGGGCACGGTGGGGTTGACCGGATTTTCCAAGTAACACAATGAGTTTCATGTAAGTCCCTTCTTTGGGTTGGTAAAAGGATTGTTCTTTAAGCATGTCAAATATCTGCACATTTGAATCAGTAAGAGCACAATTGCAATTTAGCATAGTATTCATCCCAGCTATGAACTCATTAGAATTCTTATCAAAGACACAAGCCATGAAATTGAAACAAGCAAATGAACACTATAGAATGAAACCCTCAAATTTATTTAAAAAGAAAAAGGAATACATAACATTCAGACACAAAGTACTGACTTTGATAGCAAAATGGTGAATTTATGAAGAAAGAGAAAAACCTCGAGGGCTTGAAGCCACTGCTTCTTGTCAATGGTTTCAGATAAGGCTTCGGTAACAGTGTTAACCCATGCCTTGGCATTGTTCTTTTTGTCCAACTTCTTCTTTATATTCTTAATGGGCTTCCTCCTCGTACTCCCAGGTAACGATGTTTCCGAAATACCAGGAAACTCACCTTGTTTCCAGTGTCTCCTTTTGACAACCGACGATAAAGCAGCAGCAGAAGAAGAAGAAGTAGTTTTTGACGCTGGAGCTGAAATTGCGTAGCGGGTAACCCGAAAAATTGGATCTTGGGATCTGGGGTTGGGAGTTTTCTTGCATTTGTCATGGGGAATTGGAGAAGGAACGATAGAAGAAGAAAACGAGAGAGATATGGAAGCCATTCTCACAGATAGGTAGAGGGCTTAGTCTAAAGAGTAGACGAGAGTGTGAGGAGAACTCACTACTCAACCTTAACCCCTCCAAATGACCATTTTCTCCTCTCTCTTCTTTGATTCAGAAAAATAAAGAATATTTTGGTTAGCCTCCATTATGTTAGGGTTTATGAAAAATAATTCAGATTCAGAATAAAATTCAGTAGGACCAATTTCAAAAAGATAAAGTAGCATGTATTTTTATTAAAATAAAGAAAATTAGTGTCTCCTTCCCTTGTATATGGAAAGAAGTATATCAGTTCTCATTAATTGATTTTGAAATTAAAGAAAGTTTTCCTTCAAGTATGGAATTTTAGAAGAAAGGTTTATACTTATTATTAAAAAAATTTATAACTCTCGTTATTAAATTAATTATTATTGATTTCTTTCAATCTAATAATTATAATTATTAGAAATTAATAATTAATTAATAAATTATAATTATTAGATTGATAATTAGTTTAGTAATAAAAATTGTAAAAAAATTAGTAATAAATATAATCATTCCCATTTTAAAATATTTTAAAGTAGATGTTTTTTTTGTTGAGTAAATACATTTTTTTATCTCAGCAAATTTCACGATGCCCGCTTTAGTTCTTAGAAAATAAAAAAGTCCATCGTGGTCCTTAAAAATTCAAAATGGACTCATTTTAGTCCTTTCAAGGACTAATATGGGTCTTTTTTGAATTTTTTAAGGGACCACAATTTCAATTAAATGGGTTTATTTTGAATTTCTTAGGGATCATGATGAACCTTTTTATTTGCTAGAGACTAAAACGGGCTTCGTAAAATTTGCTGAAGAGAAAAGGATTTTTACTTTTTTTTTTTTTTTACATTATAAAGTAGATTATATCACTGAACTCATATGATATCATATCAAGTTGGGGATTGTATATTTGTCAAGGGTAGTAGGTGATATGGGTCAGTTGATGGCGGCAACAGAAGATTGACTTTTGCATAAGAATTGGATTCCCAAGATGTTTCATTAATCTTTATTGCTTAAAAATGACTATCAAGACCGGTATCGATTGAAGGTAGCTCAATTAGTATATGAAAATTGAATAGATAGAGATAAAAATTATGTATTTAATCCTTCTTAATATTATTTTTAGAAAAAATTTAAAATTTAAATTCTAAACCTATCCCGAATAAAATTACTTCATGTAAAAGATAGTTGTAATTTATAAAAAAAATATTCATCCATTGAAAAAAAAAAAAAAAACAGAATGCTGAATTCTACACGACACTCGAATAAATTAAGTGAATGAACTGTATTCGCGTTTCATCAGCGGTTACGTGTGCAAGTTTTGAGCTACGTGCTCTGAAGAACAAGTCTTCCTCATGGCTGGGATGGGATATATTGGTCTTTAAAAAACTGGTTTTTCTCATGTTGCACAAATATCTCTTTGTATCATTAATTATCATTACGCTGACCACACCCCTGGCCCGCATCTAATGGCTGCTATCTGTTTTCCATAATCAGATACTATATAAATCATGATAATTAAAAAGAAGGGACATGATCCGTTTACAAATTTTTTTTTACAATTACACTAATGTAGAATCGATCGTACACTGTATGATTAATGTAGGACCGGTCCTACATAGTGTAATTTGTAAACAAAAAAGTTTATAAATATAACCTGTCTCTAAAAGAATACTAAACTAAAATCTGAATATTTTATATTTATTAATAATGGCCTAATAACATTGCATTGACCCAATACTTAATATATTGCATAATCAAGATTCAATGCTGAACAGTTAGTGTGTTAACCTTTGACTTCCCCATATACTTTTGATGGCAGCTACTACTACTACTAATATATACCATGCATATATAAGACGGGGACTTTCAGAGTTTCACAAAACCAAAAAAAGAAAAAAGAAAATGTGCAGGCCTATTTACTGCTAATGACTCCTGATATACAACATAACATTAGATTGCCCCGTACTCCAATGAGTCCCAGTTGAAGGGCTGGAACGCATAGGAAATTCTAGGTGAGCTTTTGAAGAGTAAAGCCACACAGACACAGACTGCTGCTATGGTCACCATTGAGAGCATGACTGGCCTATAAACCAGTGCTGTTCTCATGCCTCCATAAGCCACCTTGTGCTGGCATAGCCTACATTGACGTGGTGGCATTGCTGTGGTTTCAATCTTCTCCGTCTGAAAACTTGAAACTTTAGATGTCCTATGCCCATCTGATTGCTTCTGCTTTGTGTTACTGTCTACAAGGGTACTACCAGGGATATCAAGCACATGTTGTCTTTCACGTTTTTTGCAGGTCTTCCTCTGGACAAGTTGAATGTAGGAGTAATATCCCCTTATGCATGCATAGTCGTTGGGTGTTAAACCTGTACTGTCCCGGGTACTTTTCCATGCTTCAATTCCTATCTGAACATGGCAGACATAAGGGTAAAATGTTAAAACATTGTGTGATATATTCTGCCATCAGTAATTCAATCTGGATCAATACAACGTACTGAAAACCATACAAGTTTTCCTGCATAAGTGCTCCCCCACCAAGGTGGTATTTCGTTTGTTGGGAATGGGAATAGCAAGCACAAGAGAATGGAATCTTTATTTCCCTAAGGATGTTTGGTGTGGATATGACTTGCATTCCTTGCAACACTAGATGCATTAGGAATATGGCAGGACAGAAAAAAATTTTACTGACAACAGTTCCCTTGTATAGTAGCAATGAGGTGGGATGGTAATGGTGATCAAGGTGGTGTGGCAGAAGATAAATTTTGTCATTTCAAGAAATTACTTGATATAAAGATTATTCAATCTATAATTTCAGGATTGTAATTTGGAGAGAGTCATCGTTTAAGCTCACTTTAATCTCATTTCTAACCCCATTTTGTCCACCTCCATTCCACCACACCAAATATCAGGTTAAAAGGGGGAGAGACACTTTGCTCTATGTATTCACAGAAAAACTAATGCAGCCTTCATAGCCACCTTAGGTTTGAACTTGGGCACGGAAGTTTTTCCTTGCAGCCAATACCCCTATACCCCAAGAGTTTGTAAGAATTCAAACATAAAGCCTGAAAATACATAAATCATACAGACAAGAAAGGAATTACCATTCCCGGATCATCAGTTAACGCATCCAACACATTCTCCGAGCCACTCATACTTGCTGCAACATGAAGGGGAGTCAACCCACCGGGGCCAACAGTATCAGGTCTAAATACGAATCCATCAGGGGCCTTGTCAACTTGCTTCACTTTACAATCTGCACCATCTGAAGTTTTAATTGGGGCATATTTTAACAGTAGTTCCACTATAGGCCTACAATTTCTCTTTACAGCTCCATGTAAAAGGCCCGCGTCTAACAATGCAAGCTCAATGGAGGTATGCTCTCCTGCATGAACACCGCCCTCAAATATAATGTCCAAAAGTTTTTTCATCACAGCACACAAACCATGGTCCATGGAGAAGTCAGCAAGCCACATGAACCGATTGAAATGCAAGAGATCATGGATAGGAGCCATGGGACCTAGCCTAACTTTCACATGACTTCTATGCAGGAGCCAACCCATTTCTTGTAAGAAATTCAAAGCTCGAGTCTTTTCTTCCATTAGTTTGTTTTTTATCTGGATGTCATCAGTGGTCTCAGCTGCCTCAATCACATTCTCCAGCTTGCAGATCTCTGAACAAACTTCTTGCTCTGCAACTATAAATGGAAAGGAACAGCTGCTAAAGCCATGATCTTCCACCTGACAGTAAAAAATTATCAAAATATAGCTTCAGAAGCTTGCAAAGTGCAAGAGCGGTCTGTGCAGAAAATGCCATTTCAAATCTACTGCTTTAACTGCATCTTTATGCTTTCTTTCTTGGGATAGCTTGCCTCTTCAGCCACTCTTTTAATCTTTTTTTAAAGGATTTGAAATTTTTTAGTTTGGTGTAATGAACAAAGCATGGAGAACTAGCTTTACATTATTCTCATTTAGAAAGATGGATTTTCAAGAGTTCATCCTAAAACCTAAACTATATAGGACTAATATCAACTAAAAGTTTGCAAAAGCTAAGAGTAGCCCAATGCCAGCAATCAACAACAGCAATATTGAAGCATTGACGAAGGAGTTATTAACAAAGGACATCTCAGAAGCAAGCTCCAGTCTCCAGATACAGAGCTTTGTGTTTTTCTGTTAGTTTCAGGAAGTTTACAGCATACAAAATAAAATTTACGTAATGAACTTAAAGCAAATTTCACTTTGCTGAAAAGAAAACCCCCCCAAAAAAATTCCTAGAAAAAAATTAGGAGTATGAGTGTATGATACCACCTCAATAAATCCCCTCCCAGTTACATTGGGTATATGACAAGAGAAGCTGAGATGCTGAATGGCTGCATCAGCTCCACCAATCAAATCATGACAACTATCATCTACCAGATACTTCCCTTCAAGTGCACAGAGCAACCTGAAAATCGCGACAACAGATTAACATCTGAGCCAATCCCAATAAACAAAATTCAAAACTTAGATTTTTCCCACATTGGAAATCATAGACAGAAAATAATGTACTCAGGCAGCTAGCAAAAATCAAATTTATACCCTGGAGATAAGGCCCAGTTTGAATACTGTTTCTAAAAACAGTTTTTTGAACAAAAAAACCCGTTTGATAAGGCATAAAAAATATTTTAAAAATTGTAACTGTTTTTTTGTTTTTAGAATCAAATTTAGAAAACATGTCCGAGTTATTTTTGTTTTGACTTTTAACTTTCAAAACAAAGAAAGAACACAGAGAACACTTGTTTCCATAACTATTCTACAAAACAGTTTTAAGAACAAAAAGAAGTAGGACACAATCAAAAAACAGACCCTTAGGTTTTGTTTCCAGTCCACCCCCCCCCCCCCCCCCCCTTCTCGTCCCTCTACAAATTCAGTGGCTGGATAAATATATTGCATAATATTTTGCAAATGAGGCTGCCTTTTCTTTCAAAATCCCACCAGATCATGTTTCCAACATTCTACTGTTTTTACCTTTTTCTAATCTCTTCTCATGGAATTGTATACCCACCAGTATGATATATCTCAAACAGAAATAATTACTGTGTAGCTCAGCATAAGCCTCTGCCAATGCGCAAATGATTTAATGTAGCTAGAACCTTTCAACTCAACAAATTTGAATATCATCAAATGTAAAGAGATTTTACCTTGTGCTAGACCGCAAAAGGTTGAATCCTTTCACAATAAATTGAGAACTTGCACTTGCAGGAACAGCAAGTGGTTTAATGCATGAAATCCTAAAATTTTGTGGGCTTTTAAAATGCCAGGGCACATCCAAGATAACCTGACCTGCAGGAAAGATACATGAAATGAAAAACAGTTTCTAGTAACCAAGTTAAAATGATTGAAGTTTTTGCTGAAGCAAAAAAAATACAATCAGATGAGGGGAATGCTCACACAACACACAAATTGAGGGAGAACAAACCATTATACAGAAAAGCTACAGAGTGCCGCACCCTTGCATATACCCATCCTGTTCTCCAAAAAGAATCATTTGATGCAGCAAGAAGCTTTCTCAAGCTGGATCCTAGGTTACAGCAGAGCTGAAATATCAAAATAGTAATAAGCACATTTAGATTATTTTTTCCCCCTTTCAAATGGTTTCATCCAGCAGCAACCTGCATTTGCGGCATTATATCAAACAATACCTCCTCCCATGCAGACTTTTCCAGACGGAGATATATTGTTAACAAGATACAGCCTGGCCTTATATAGCTCTCTATCTCTGTGGGACTGTGGGATAACCAGTTGAGGATCTGGAACACAAAAGAAACTGCAAATTAAACATGGCACAAAGAAATAGTGCAGTAAAATTGTCCATAGTAATTTCATGGCACAGAAAGTACCTGCGATCGGAGAACAAGGGGAAAATCATTTGGATCCTTGCCGAAGAGTTTAAAAACAATTCGATCTGTGCGACTCTGTAACACAGTAAACAAATAACACGCCAATTAATACATTCTTCTGACAGCCATAAAAAATAGATCAACACACTAATGAAAAGGTAAATGAAACTAAAAAATACACCTCAAATATGACCTTGGCAAAAATGGATCATTATCAGTAAAGAGATCTAAACAACAATCTGAAACAATCATTTAGACAAGCCTAGATTTTTCAATACAAAGGCAAATAGCAGCGTTATCAAATTATGCAGAAATAAGGAAGTGAGTTCAAATTACATCAAAAATATACCTGAGCTTCTCCACTGGAACTGTATGGTGATTGGGTAGAGGTTGAATCTGAATTTCTACTAGTCAGTTGTGGACTTGACTTGAGAGAGTCAGATTGCAACCACAAAGGAGGATCAATAGATCCAATCTTTGAAGCCACAGGAGGATAAGACTTCTTAGAATTTTCAACACTATTCTGTATATCATCATATACATTATTCAGGTCAATGTTATTTAAGTTGTCCCTTCCAACTGTAGTCTCTGCCGCAATTAATTGGGATGGAAGGCTATCCCTTGATAGAAGTACATTCGAGGGTTGTGCTCCCGAAGGAGGTTTGCAATTTCCTACTCTACCATCACCTGAAGGTATACATTTTTGTGTCATACCATAAGCAGGCACTGCCTCACATTGTGCCACAGACTTTGGAGGGTCCTGACAGATGAAGCCATTATCTGTCTTGATGGACGAACCGGAAGGCCTGGAGGTTTCTGGATGCACAGCTCCAGGTGTCCCAGCATTTACCACACCTTGAGATCCCTCCGGTAAGGAGGCTACACTTCTTCCATTAATTGTACCAGCCAGACTTGCTAGGTTCCTAAGCAGATGAGAGATAATATCCTGGTTCCTTGTATGATCTGAGTCGTTTGCTGCAATTTATAGAAGGCATAATCTGTGGAGTCAAATAAATGTGCCAATGATGACATCCACAATGAGGGTGGAAAGACACGAAAGTTTCAACAGCAGAGACATTAGTTTAAGCTCAAAACAAAAGCAACTTTCTTCTTTTTCAAGAAATGTTTCAGCAGAAGAAACCTTCAGGGTTACTAGCTTTGCAATAGGAATGCGTCCAAAAGTCAGAAGAGGGCATATATAGATAAAAGGAAGTAAATAATGATAATGATGGTACACTCAGGAAAGACAACAAAACACACTATCATACATTTTCATCAAATACTTCACGCCAATCAAAATTTTGGAGAATCAATTTCAATCTGGTCTGGTTCCTGATAAGATGTCAAAGACCAAGTGGCTAACTCCGCTTGCCTGCATAATTTTCCTATTTATGCAGATGAAAGTCTATGGTAGAGAAGATAAATGGGTCCTCCCACGTTAAAATTTGATATGACATTATCATGTGAAAATTTGTCGCTATCTCTCTCTTTATAGATATTAAATAGGTAGGATCCTATTAAATTTTATGAATAATTACAAAAAAAGAGATAGACAAAAAAAATTCACGTGACAAGGTGACGTGAAATTTTAACATGAGAGGATTCATTCTCGAGTTCAAGCTATACCATTAAAGATAAAACACCTAGGTTCTAAATTCAAAGTGGAGTTAAACATTTTCAATATTGCCTATAGATGAAGCTTATCATAGGAGAAAAATAGACTCCTCAAGTCATCTAGCTACTAAGATTTCTTATTTTAAAAAATAAAATAAAATCAACAGTATCTTTGACATGGTTTGCCATACAAATACAATGGCCATAAAGTACAAGAATACCAGTTGCAGAACTAGGCTACCCAAATAAGCCCCACTCATCTGAACTTCAAGATACCACATGTCCAAACTATCTTTATTAGCATCAAGTATCAACACTGATTAAACGTACCATATTAAGATTTTACCACTAAAATTCTTCTCAAACAGCACGAATAAGTAGCTTGGATTGATGATCATTTCAGTTTCATAGAGCAGCAGCCAAATAAACAAATTATGAAGAATGCCAAGCAGATAACTTCTGATGTCACAAATACTCACAGTGCATATTGGACAGTATTCGTATCAGCGTCGTTAACAGATAGCTACTGCCCCTTTCATCGTTCACAGAATCTCCATTAACTAGAGTAGCATCAGGATGAGTTCTCCTCCTCCTCCTCTTATTGTGGCCTGCCAGACGCCTACGACAACTTCTCTTACCTTCATCAAACTCTTGAAGAACATGAAACCTGCCATAAATTTAACAAGTTGCATTCAACTTGAGTGCCAAAGAAAATGCCCTGAATTTTTTTTTTACTCTTTTAAACAGCTTACACTTGGGACTCAACTACAAAAAATATAGAGGGGGAAATTTCATCTTTATTTTTTGAACATCTACAAAAATATTAATTAATTTGAAACGAGTACCCCAAGAAATGATCATTTGTGTAACCTAACTGACCTGCTACACTGTTGACAGAAACGCTGCATAACATTTCCAACTAGTGCCATAGTAGCCTTAGAATGCATATCACAAACCTTGTGCCTCCTGTGGTAATCCTTGGCATTACAAAGATCAGCACCGCAATCTTGCACCTGACAAACATCACGGTTAGATGTAGAAGTCCCAATTACCTTTGTCTTCTTTCCACTTTTTTCCTCCTCTTCCACCATGACAGGGTAAACTTGACCCCCAAGGTTCAAATTAAGAGAACCACCTTCATCTATAACACCTCTCCTCCTTTTCTCCAATTCTCTCTTTCCTTCCTCTGAGTTGATACATGGATTAGCAATTTTTGCAGGAATTTCAGGATGATTTGGGGGTAACTGGCGACTCCTACAATCTGATGGCACTGAATTGAGTGGTTGAGCAGTGAAAAGATCACCATCCCATTTCCAATCATTCAAATCCCATTCCAAACTTCTCTTCCCATTCTCAACACCCTTCATTTCTGACACCACAGGTCAACACAAACATTCATTCTTCCCTCCAAATTTGACCTCCATGAATCAAAATCCAACAACAACCAGTTGAACAACTTGTTGCAACAAACTACAGTTCCAAATCCACCTGAAAAAAAAAAAACACATCAGCTAATGATAAGAAACAATAAGCAGGTAACCCAGAATCCAAAAATGGAAACTTGCATGAGCATTTTCACAAAAGCGTGAAAATTTAATACATGGGGAAATGGAAGAGAAGAAAAGGTTTTTAGGGAGAAAATAGAAGAGGTAGGTGTGAGTACCACTGCCACTGCCACTGCCGGCCTTAAAAAAAGAGACAAACAGAAAAATTAGGAACAGATTAGGAAAGAATCTGACATGATATCAAAATTCCTGTTTCTGTGCTAACTGTTCACTCAGACACAGACTCAGAAGTCAGAACCACTCACTCTCTTGTTTTTATTTTCTTTGTGACCAGATTGCCATCATAGTATGGTGAAGTAAAGAAATCTATGCACTTCAACTTCATGCATTTACATTAGTTTATTTTGGAGAAAAAAAGACTAATTAGTTTTTCTTTAAAGAAATTTTAATTAAAAAAAATTATTTAAAAAAAAAATTGTTGAAAATCAACCGAAAGGGTGTTAAAATTCTGAAATTAAATAAAGACAGTTATTAATCTCATGTTACTTGAGATAATTCTTTTATATGTGTGAGTTAAATATGTGGGGTCCATATTTTAAAACAAAAAGAAAAAGAAATGAAAAAAATTGATACAAATTTGATGAGTGTATAACATGAGAGAGTTATACAGACAAAATGAGAAAAATATTTTACTTAAATAAATGATCAAGTTATGTTGTATATGATGTGATTGTGACCGTTTTGTCTTAAGAGTGTGAATTGAGATAGTCACAAAACCTGACCATTATCTTTTGCCGCTCCATTAGCATTTTCTTTTTATTATTTTAAATGAACGTAAAAGGGAGTGAAAGGTTCTATCAGTAATTGCCATTGGATTGGTTTTCCTTATTCTTTTGTTGATTTTAACATGAAATTAGTCTTTCTTATGTTTTAAGAAATAATTTTACTTTTTGTACATATATAAAAATACATAAAATTCATATATTTTTCTTTTCTTTTTCTTTATATAGCTTTATATAGATCCATGTACTTTTATATGAAAATAAAATTATCTCCTAAAATATATTAGAGGAAGGATATTGTGACAACCAAGTTGTGTTACTACCAAGTGATTACCAATCAATCTTATCGTTAGATCGATTATATTGATCCAACGGTTATATTTATTTCCATCTTTATATGGTCATAATTTTCCAAATTTAATACTTTATATTTATTTTCACCTTTGTATGGTTATAATTTTTCATATTTAATGCTTTCACTTTAAATATGGGGAATCATGACCATACAAAGATGAAAATAAATATAACCGTTGGATCAACGTAATCGATCTAAAAGTGAGATTGATTAGTAGTCACTTGATAGTAACACAACTTAATTGTGACAATATCCTTCCCAAAATATTAATCCCTTTGAACATTTTCCTTAACCAACCAACCGGCAAAGGCTTTATCTCTTTTTTCAGTTTTTTTGTCTGCGTTGTGAATAGTTAGTTGGTTTGAAAATATCAGTAAAATGAACGAAGATTCTCTTTGAAAATATCAAAGTGAAACACTCTTCCTTTCGCTTTTTTGACAAAGGAAAAGCTGATTAGTACCTGTTATCAAAAAAAAAAAAAGCTGATTAGTACCATGTTACTCTTTTCACGCATTTTAACATTTCACAATGAAGCAACAGAGAAAGAACATGCTTATAATTTTTTTTTTTACAACTCCTTACAATTAATTTTATTATTGTTGATTTTCATCAATAAACAATTATTATTTATTGTGAATTAATAATTAATTAATGAGTTTAATTTACTAAAATAATAATCGTTGATTGACAGAAACTAACGGTAATAAAATATGATTATAAGAGGTTGTAAGAAAAAAAGATTGTAACTATAATCTTGGCAATAATAATAAATTTTACACCTTTCTCTTGTATCTAATAATTTATATATTAAATATAAAATTTATTATCGCTGCATCCATGTCAATTGGTTTTTCCTCATTTAAATAACGGATTAGTATTTCTTGTATTAAAGAAATAATTTTATTTTTATATATACATAAAAATATATAAGATTTGTGACTTTTTTCTCTTTTTTATTTACATGAATCTCATATACTTTTATTTATATGATGAAAAATTAATAATTTTAAATAATTATTTTTTTGTACTTTTAAATAATTATTATTATATCCAAGATATAGTTAATTTAATAGTGATTCGGTTTGAACTCGAGGATATAAATAAAAATGGAAGTTATAACTCTTAGGGGTGTTTAGTTAAAGAGAAATTTTTTGAATACTAGGAAAATGTAATTGATAGAAAAATGGTTGGAAAGTATGTTTGGTAAGAAAATGTAAAAAAATGTTGTTTGGTTGAGTACAATTTTACCAGGAAAATTAAGTGAAATTCCTGAAGAGTGTGTTTGGTTGAATATAAAATATTGATGGGAAACTAATTGAAATTACGAAACTATCCTTTTAAAAATTGCCCTTTATACTAACAATTTTCCAAACAGTAATATCCACGCAGCCTCAGCAATCCAAGTTCCAGCAGGTTCTCTTCAGAGGTGGCCTTACCTTACTTGATAGAACTAAACCCCAAAATCAGCGGCAAGGTGGAACTTTCTATCAACGAACAAATCAGTCAAAGAAGCTAAAAAATAGAGTAACGGAGAGAGGCGAGGTAAAGTGAATGTTCATAATGAATCTCGCCAACCCAAAGAGAGTCGTGACCAACCTGTTTTCGATATCTCGAACTGATCCTTATATAGACGAACATATACGCTAGCCACGAGCTGTAGTAGTAAGCAAGAGGTTGACTAGTGTGAGGGTTAATACAGTCACCCATTTATATCACTTTTGTCACTTTTTCAACTTCTTCAGTTTTTACACAAAATACCACCTTCTAGGAAGCAATCTGTAACAGTGATTTTCAGACAAATCACACACAATGCAAGATAGATGGACAACAAGGAAATATGGGTAAAAAAATAGAAATCAATGAACCAAACATGGAGTTACTAGAATGCATGCATCACTTCCCCAGAAAAATTTGACAAAAACCTGAAACAAACACCACCTTAGGAAGAATAGAAATTGGAAATCAGAAACCCGAAATCAAATTAATTCGATCCGTCAAAATTTCAAACACCTGTTGCATCTAACTATTAATGTAACTAATAAAATAAAATTGTTAAGTGCGAGATAGAACTTATTATTCATGGGAGTAAATCCTCTCATATGTAAAAGTGATCATGTGTAGGGGTGATAAACGAGCCAGAGGCCTTTTAGGGGCTTTTGGCTCGGCTCGTGAATGCCTGAGCTTACATGCCTAATATTAGTTGTTGGAACCAGGTTTGGACTTGTATAAAAGCTCGTTTAGTAAAAAGGTCGCAGGCTCCAATTCAAAAGCTCGGCCTTGGAGCCTCTCAGGCTGACCAAGTGTATTAATTTTTATTTTTATTTATATTTTTATACTATTTGTAATAGCCGTCTCTTTCTTCTCAATCCATTTCATCATATTTTATTCTTTAAATGGACTTTTTGAATGATTTTATTCTATATTATGCTGTTTGGATATACATTGAATTTATGAATATTTATGAAATTACTAGTGTTGTTGATTGTATATTATGTTTGGATAAATTTTTGTTGTCTTATTTCTTTTGAACATGCTAACAGGCTAAATCAGGCTTTTATTTTTTGTAAATAAGGCAGGCCACAAGCCGATCATATATTCGTAACAGGTGACAGGCTTGGTAAGGCCGACACATTTAAACACAGACTTAGCCTTTTCAGACCAAAACTCGGCTCGGCTCGGCCCGTTAACACCCCTAATCATGTGTTCATGTTATTTGATCACAACCACTCATTTAAAAATTATATAATTTTCTCTCTCTTATCTCATCATCAATGAGTGATTGTGATCAAATAATATAATCACTTTTTCACATGAGAAGATCTACTCTCATTATTCATACATCAATATAAATTAATCATTTTCCATAAAATGAATAAACTTATAAAATATAAAACACTAATAACAATTTTATAGAAAAAAAGTGTGACATGATTTTTATAAATTTATGAACAAATTTAATTATATGATAATAATTTTTTTTTATATGTGGGTTTATAACTTAAATTTAAAAATATATTTAATATGGAAAAAAATATATTTATAATTTTTTTTTACGAACTCTTGTAAATTACATTATGTACTAGGGGTCGTACATTGTTGCAAATAATATACTACCCCTTAGTACATAATGTAATTTATAAGAGTTCGTAAAAAATAAGTATGTAATACAATCATCCTCATTTAACATATGAAAATAGGTGTTAATTTTTAGGGATAAGTTATTATTTTTATATTTTTTTCTTGTCTACCTTATGTATTTATCTTTAATATCATTATATCATAATCTCAAGAGGAAAGAGAAGAAATAAAATTTTGATCTAACAATATTAAATATAAATAAATAAGACAGGCAAGAAAAAAAATAAGTAAAATATCATATTCTTAAATTATATGCGAGTTTGGAGTGTTATTTTTATATATGACCTACCACATGAGCCTGTTTTATATCGGTATAAGGAGTCAAATCATATTGGAAATATCTTCTGGTTGGAGTTGCACCGTCAAACGTTTGAGCTCAAAGAATTAATGGGAAAACATATTGTAATAGGAGGAAAAGAAAAAGCAGATAATAAATATCAGTGTGGGGGGGGGGGTTTTAAGGACCGAATTTTGGTTGAAAAGGCTAAGTTTTTATTTAATTGTGTTAGCTAATTTGTTACAAATATAATTATTAGACTGTGATCTAACTTATTTACAAAAAAATAAAAATTTGGTTTAGCTTATTAGTTTGTTAAAAAAATAAAACAATCAAAATTTATCTAAACAAAATATACGATCAACAACAATAATAATTCCACAAAAATTCATAAATTCAATATATATCCAAGTAGCATAATATAGAATAAAATCATTCAAAAAATCTGTTTAACTAATAAAATGAGGGTGAAATGGATTAAAGAGAGAGGGCTATTATGAGTAATATAAAAAATATAAAATACAAATACAAATTAGCAGACTTTTTGAATTTGAGTCTGAGACATTTTTATTGAATGAACTTTTATATAAATTCAAGTATGGTTCGAATAATCAATTTTAGATATGTAAGATCAGGCCTTCACGAGCCGGGCTAAAAACCCTAGTTCATTTATTACCCATAAATATTATTTATCTTTTTCATAATATCTTAAACAGAGAATATATAAATTAATATCATTTTACTGATTGAGGATACACATGACAGTGGTTTATAATTCAATCAGAAAAGAGTCTTGGTAAATGGTAATGGTTGATCTT
Source organism: Gastrolobium bilobum (assembly GCF_033153095.1). Classification (NCBI taxonomy): domain Eukaryota; kingdom Viridiplantae; phylum Streptophyta; class Magnoliopsida; order Fabales; family Fabaceae; genus Gastrolobium; species Gastrolobium bilobum. The sequence continues at coordinate 55,459 of NW_026895158.1, read as the reverse complement.
TCTTAGTTCAGACAGTAATAATAATTATAATATTCACGCGTATATATGATGATTTGGCTGCTTGTTAATATTTAATAAAAGGGAAGGAGTTAATTTGTTAACAGCTCAAAAGGTGTTATTGCTGGAGAGGGTCTTTTTCCAGTATAAATAATAACAAAATCAGTTAACTTGAGTTGATAAACCGTAATAACTACTCACTGATGATTAACCTGCTGGATTATTCAAGCAATTAATCCACCTCAAAGTAGTTGATTGGATAGACACAACTCATGAATGGGGACAAAAAAATAATAATTGTTTGTGTTCGGTATCGAAAAGCAAGTGAAAGCTAAAGATCTTTAATGTGGGTCTGAGCAATGTTAGAAACTTGAAAAGGGTGTTCGAAGTGACTCAAAATCCACTTGGGAAAATCCTATTTTGAGATTTTATTGAGTTCCACTGAGGGCTCTAATAAGTGATGGAAAGTGGGAAACCCACAATCTTAGAGGCCATTTCGTTATCAGTACTCTCCGATAAAAACAAAATGATTCCAAATTGAATTATGAGATGAATACACAAATGCTTTATAGATTTTTATTTATTAAATTTCTCAGTGTGCTTCCTTCCTGTTTACCAGGGTAAGGTATTTGAGTGTTCGGTGCTAAATTGTTTCAAATCAATTTGTGGGTAATGTTTCAATTCTATTTATATTCATGTAACATTAAGTAATACTCCATTTGTTATCTTGGCCGTGAAACGAGGGATAATGTTTCTTGCTAAGACTAACAGTTAGCTATTCTTAAAAATATTTCGGTTACAAAAATAAGGGTGACTTAATGTAAAGGTTTAACTGTCAGTAGGTTGATTTTCTTTTAATTTTTTATTTTTAACTTTAAGGTGTATATTAAAACTCCTACCGGATTTTTTAATATACTCTCAGAATATAAAAAAATTTGTGCTCCTTTATCGTTTTTGGTAAAAAAAAGTACTCTTATACTTCTCTCTTTTATTATATTTCTCTTCCAATCCCTTCTGATTTTCCATTTTTGGTTCGGAGGGACCACAACAAAAGTGCTCAACTCCTACACACATAAAGTGTGTAAGACTCATATTTTCTTTTTCATTTTTTTCATATGGTCTCAGATGAGTCTTACACACTTTTATGTATATACAGGAGATAATTTTTATTTTTTTATAACATGAGAAATATATATATATATATATATATATATGGATTAATTTTTTCACTTTATATGAAAAATTTTCTCATGTTACACACTCAATATATAAGTGGGGTTCACAAAAAAGTGAAAAGACAAAAAAATAAAAATGGGACTCACCTTTTAATTGTGTGTGTAACATGAGAATCTTTTCTGATGTAAAATGAGAAAAGATTAACCGTATATATATATATATATATATATATATATATATATATATATATATATATAATATATATATATATAGGAGAAAGATCTGTTTACAAATTTTTGTAAATTATACTACGTACTCTCGGAAGTACATTGTGTAACCTAGTGTACTTCCAAGAATATATAATGTAGTCTTTAAATATAACTCTCCCCATATATATATATATATATGAAAAAATATTTGTGCTTTTAAAGGATATAATCTTCTGTCATTTTAGATCCTAACCGTTGATGATGGAAATCAACGGTTATAATTTATTAGTTCAAAATTATTAATTAATTAATAATAAATTTGGTCCATTAAATTTGACCCAAAAAATTATAAATATTGATTGACGGAAATCAACGATTAGAATAAAAAATAATATAAAGTTATATTCTTTAAAAAAACAAATATTTTATATATATATATATATATATATATATATATATATATATAATGGATTTATTTTTCTCATGTAATAAGAGAAAATATTTTTTTTTAACTAAATAGATTTAATATTTATTGTATGTATTACACAATATTAGAAATTTTCTGTAATATGAGAATTTTTTTTATCATATATAAAACTACTGAGTAGAACATTGTGCATATATATTGTACTGCAATACTGCATTACGGTCCCAGAGAGACCAAATGACGGGTAGCACATGTGGTTAGTATGGACGACATTATCTCTTTCCTCGTGTGGACATAAGATTTGTACTACAATTTCTCTATTCTCTCTTCTTTTCTTTTCTTTTTTCTTTTTTTTTTTGATAACAACTTTTCTTTTTTATCTCTGTCCTGAAGGAACCAAAAATCCAAACGTGTCTGCTTAATGCCGTTGTCAAACTTAGCTACAGTGGGTGCTTTTCCCAATTTGGAGAATTTTTCCACAGACATTGAATATTTTTTCCAGCAGAATCAGCACATATTCCATTTCAATTTGTTTATTTAATGGGGGAAAAAGGCAAATCTCACTAGTAATGATTCATGCATTGACATATTCTTTATACAATGCTGGTCGTAACATCTCTCTCTTTTTTTTTTGTGAATTATTAAACAATAATTATAAACCTTATCTAAATAATTTAAAACAAATTTTATAAAATATGTTTGCACATTTGTAAAGGAAAACATTAGCACAAGATTAAGTGTTTTTGTAATGTGAAGGTCACATGTTAGAATCATATAAGCCAATGTGTTGTGGGGAATCCCATCTCTTTCAATCTCAACCTCCGGAAGTGACCCTGTCATCTCTGTAAACATGAAAAACCTGCACTCTTTTACCTCATGATGACTCTTTCAGGGCACGATGGAGACATGACTGATATCTCCATATTTTGAAGAATCAACCCATATTCATTTATATCACCTTTAATTTAACACAATGTATAACTAATTAATGGACAGAAAACAATGTTTCTTTTTAATTAAGTTTTTACAAACACAAAAAGGTTGGTGTGGGGGCTTGTATATCTTATATTCAATATTTCAAGTCCAAGATTAATAGAAAATTACATGGTTCTGTTTGCAATTCTGATTCCACTTATATGATTTAGTTCTGAGGTTTTTCTCAGTCATCGAAGTTTCGTGTTCAAAACCCGATTATTTATTTGAAACAACTTGCTTTAATTCAAGTGAGTGGAATATAATCTCTCAAGTAACATTTCAGTTTATGAACCTTCTACTTAAGGAGCTAGCCTCTAAATTTTCTCGTTCTATTGTATTAAGGAAGTAGGGGTGTTCGCAGTCTGGATTGGATTCGTTTTAGAAGTAAAAATCATCTGATCCAATCCATTCGGTTTAATCATGTAATTATTCATTCGGTTTAATTTTTTTTTCAAATCCGATCTCCAATCCGATTTTATTCGGTTTGGATTAGATCGGTTTTCGATTTTTTGAAAAACCTAAGATTTGTATGCTGATTATTTGGCAAATAATATATCTTTTATATGTATCGGCTTTGTAAAGTTTGTATGATGATTATTGTGCAATCTAGAAGCATTGTACAACAAAATGTTAAATTATCATCTTTTACTTTCAACATAAAATTTATAATATGGTTGCCTGAGATACGAAATAACCTAAATTTTCATCTTATAGAAGAACTACTATACAACAATAACTTATGTAATAAAAATATATTATGTATCTTAAAAAAAAAAAACATAACATAGATCAAGCACAACTCACTTTCTCCAACATGATGGGTTAATGAGTTTTGGATTTAGAATTTTTCTATATGATTTTTAGGCTATGATTGGGAAAAGGTCCAAGTAGGTACATGGTAAGGTTGGTGAATAATTGAATCGGTTTGGATTGGATCAGTTTTTCACTAACCCATCCAAAATCTGATCCAATCCAATTAAATTTTGTGATTTTTTTCGATTTTCGATTATTTTAATTTTCGATTTTTCGGTTCGGTCATCGCGATTTGAATCGGTTGATGAACACCTCTATAAGGAAGTGTTTCACTTAAGTTTCAAATGCTTTACTCAGCATAATTAAATCAAGTACTCACTTAAAAAAAAAATTCTCATATTATTATTATCTTTTCAAATACATAACTTTATTATTATTAGGGATGTAAAAAAAATCAAATGAATTGAAGTGAACTGTTAACTGATCCACACCGCATAAAAAAATTTATTTTTTTAAACTAGTTTAAGAACTAAATCATTTTATTCAAACAGGTTCAAGAAGCAAACTGTTTTTTCAAAATCAATTTGGTTCAATAACCAAACCACATTGTCAATTTGGTTCGATTTATGCTAAAAATTGAATTAAACTGAATCATATTCATTTTTAAGAGTGTAAAAAAAATTAAATAAATCGAATAAAATAAAAGTATTTGAATAAAATTAATTATTAAGTACATGTACTAAATATTAAATAATGTTAAAGACAAAAAAATTATTCTTAAAAAGCTTGTTTATAGCTATTATTAAGAGGTTATTTGAAAGTCACTAGGTTAGCCTACTAGTGGAGGCGACAGTGGGTAGTAGGTGTTGTGTTCAATTTTTAATGTATTAAAAAAAAAACAAAAAAATTGCTTGATATTCGTATAAATTAATGTATAATATTTGGCTTAGACCTTTTGTCTACCCAAAAAAAAAAATTAATGTATAATATATTTTAATCTCTAAAAATTTTAGAGTTTAATTTTACACTTTATTTTTTAGAAAAATCTCTAAAACAAAAATAATACATTTTATTTTTTAGAAAAATATAATCTTTTAAAAACGTATAATTTGAAAAAGGAAAAGAATATTAATTTACCCACATATTAAATTACACCTAGAATGTAGTAGTAATTTGACACCTTTTAAAATTTAATTACCAACAATGATTCTGGGAGAGCCATCCCATATAATGAGTCCAATAGTATTAGAAACGGACTAATTAAATATTTGATAAACCGTTGAATATATATAAAAATAATAATTACCAAGCTACCGTCTTTAGAAGATATTATTACAAGACATTTATTCTATATATATATATATATATATATATGAGATTAATATTTCTCATGTTATAGGAGATAATTTTATCTCATACACACACATAAAAATTTGTAAGGATATGTGAAAAAAAAGATAGAGAAAAAAAACATAAGTCTCACATAATTTTATGTTTGTATAAGAGATAAAGTGATAACATTAATTCTTATATATATATCTTATCTGCTAAAATGGACAAAATCTTCTTTTCTTCTCTATGTCACTAATCAGAGTCGGAGAGACCCGCGAGACTTTCTTTTATCCCCGCAGGCTCTAGCGCAAGAGCAATGCGAAAGAGAAAGAGCCTTTCCAAGAATCAAGTTATTAATGACTGGGCGAAACCAAGAAATAACTCCTCACGTGCGAAATTATATAAGGTCCCCTTTAAGATCAAACAATTCCATCGAATTGAGTATGATTGTATGTGTGATAGCATCTACTATACCAGGAATCTCAATGAACCCTATTATTGAAATTGCTCAGGATACCCTTTTTTAGCTTCTAGAATCTATTTCTTAGTTCAACTCTTATCTTACTAACTGGAATCAAAGAATTAGTAGATCTGTTCCGCCCACGCCCAAAATGGGAATGGGCTAGGGTTATGAACTTATAATCTAGAATCTGATGTTCGATCGATTACGTATTAATCAATATTCGATTGATTGTTCTGAGGTTATCGACAAAAAAGATTTGTCTAAGTCACTTTGTTTCTTTTTGTCCAAGTTACTTCTTTTTTTGTCCAAATTTCTTCTCTTTTTGTCTAACTCACTTCCTTTTTTCTTTGTGAGTTTCGGGAGTATCCCCATTCATAGGTCCGAGATCCACATCTATGAATTGAAAGGTCCGAGTGATCCACTCTGTAATCAGTTGTTAGAATCAATAGGTCTTCAAATCGTTCATTTGAAATCCCATCAATCGAATCGTTTTTTCGAGAAATACGAGACATCTAAGTCATACAAGTCAAGCGATTTATTCCTTGATAAGAAAAAAAAACGTGAATGGTGATTGGATTGATGATAAAATAGAATCCTGGGTCTCGAACAGCGATTCGATTGATGAAGAAAGAGAAAGACAACGAAGTAGGGTGATTTCCCAAGCTTAGGACTTTGATAAATGGGCACTATAGAGAGGCGCTAACATGCAAAAAAGCCTCCTTTCGGGTGGAGGATGGGTAAAGCTCCTCGTTCAGCATATAGAGATGGAAACCCTACCCAGGTCTAACTCTTCCCCATCTGGCCTAAGGCCTGACCTGACTAGCAGGGAGTTTCATAGGGCTAGGAATCCACTGAATAGCTAGTAACATAGATTGTGTCTAACAAGCTAAGAATCTCCAGGTCGTAAGCCTTTATACCCAGCTCTAGCTTTTTCTAATTCTATATTTCTTTACTTCATTATATCATTCTCAGTTTCATTTCCTTCGAAAGATATGGCTTCTGGTTGTTGTGTCCGATAATATTAATAGTATCCGCGAATATTAATGATTCTACAGTGGCATAGCTCCAGACATGGGCTTCTTCCCTTCAAACTATGGGTAGCCGGATGTTTAGCAATAGGATACCCTTACTTAAGTATCTCCGCACTTGGGCATAGTATAGGTTTGCCACTTAATCCACTATCAATGTATCAATGGTGGTGGTCCTTCTGTGTAAAGTTAGCTAGTGTGGATTCGCGTAAAGCTGCCAAACAACCTATTGACAAGAGCCTATTCATTTCATTCTTGCTATTTCCGCACCCCTGTCCGGTTTTTTGAGAAAGAAAGTCGAGACATTCAGAAAGAGAGTTATGGCATTTCTAGGATTAGAATACGGTCCTATTGATTCAATCTTTATGCTTGGCACGAAACTCTTGTTTCGAGTGAAAGGGAGAGCAGTGGCCCGCACCGCATTCACAGGTAAATTTCCCTCTACGGGGCGGGGTGTGGAAAGCACTATAAGTTAGTTGACTTCTCGACTTCTTACCTGTATTCCTTCTCTGACTAGCCTAGCTTGAATATTTCTTTATAAAAGACTAACGGCAAAGATTTTCTACCTCCTGTAAGCTCGTTACGCTTAACGCCCACTTACTTAAAGACTCGTTGGTTCACGACTCTATAAATGAAAATATGAATTTGAGTCGTTACCTACAGAAGCAGTTGCCCTTCTCCGGATTTACCCGGTGAGGGTGGCGCTTGTGAGTCAAAGTTGACACTTTCCATGTATGGATCATACCTTTGTTTGGCATCCTGGGACAGTAGCCCCAGGTACTGATGAAGTGACTCCCGGGTAGAGAAAGAAAGTGCTGGCAGAAAGGAACTCTCAAAGCATGGGGTTTCGCCGGGCGAAGCTCCTATCCCCAAACAAAGGCTGTTGTCGGCATTTCCGTTCTTTGCATTTTAGCACTTTTACCTGACCCTTCGTCACTACTTTCTGATCATGTGGATGCCGCTCTTAGAGAATCCGCGAAAGGAAAGGACACTGTGAGGGAGATGGGTCCTAGCTACTTCTTTCATAACTAGCAAATTAATTACAACAACTTGATGCTTGTGTTATTATCCTCTTTCAACTCTACAGAACTCGATAACATATGACTAATTGAGAAAATAATCATTAAGTATGGTTTTTCTTAATATTTTCAACAAAGAGTCTGAAAATTCATGAAAAGTTATTTCCACCCTTATTTTACTGTGTCATAAAAGTAATGGAAATAGATATATATTTCTTTAAAGGAAAATAAATATAAATTCTCTAAATCTCATTTAAATATATATAATAATATATGTGCTTTAAAACTAGGATAAAACAAAATAACTATTGGTTTCCCTTTTTTTGCCTTTAAACAAGCTAGATACCAAGACGAGCTTCAATAATTCAAATTGGAAAAACTTTAAAGATGGAAAAGTGTCATGAGGTTGGCTCGTTCTTTGAATCTGATATTAATTTATAAGATGCTGGGTTGTATGTCATGTTGGTCAATTAACACTTTTAAGAATGCATCAAAAATAAAAATAAAAATGGAATCATGGTATGATACGATACCATAAAAAAATAAAAAACAATTATGGCAGAAAAATACTTAAAAAGAGTTTTATTATTATTGTTGTGGTTGTTGTTGTTTAATTTTACGGTGAACAAAACACCCGCAACTTTTTTAATATATATATATATTTTTAATTGGCCTCAACCACTAGCCTACATTAACTATTAATCATTGAAAACAAATAATTCGACAATGATTTTGTCTTGCAAGGATATTATTCCTTTTAAGGTATTGTAGCATTGATGGAAGAAATGCATGTGGAGGTTGTATCATACTTCTCAATACTTTGACCGTAATTTGTTGGTATTTATAGAGATCTTTTTTTATAATCATTAAATACCGTGTAATGATATTATTTAAAAATTTTAAAACTATATAAGATGTTAAATTTATTAAAAAATATAAAAATATATATCGCTAGATGATAATATAAAAAATTCATACTTTAAATCTATATTAAAATGTGACAAAAATTATATAATTCAAGACAATTCTTAAGTCTGACTCACAGTGAAGGCCCAATATGTAGAAACCTCAAGGCCTATAACTTTTGTTACTCGAAACTCTTAAAAGAATACAAAAGTTGAGTTGGCAAAATGCAATATCAGACTGTGCTTTAGACCAATATATGAGCCCATTTTATAAAGGGTCCAGCCTTTCTCTAAATAAGCTTGAGATACACCACTCCAAAAGCTAGCTCAAAGGGTGAGAGTACTCAAGGCCTTATAAACTCCACACTAGTTGCACATATAACTAATGTGAGACTATATATCTCAACACGCCCCCTCACACAAGAGCCCATTGGGCTTGAAGAGTGGACGATGCAACAGGCCCAACCCTACCTGTGCTAAGAACGCCACACGAGAAAGCGGGGGGCGGCGAGGCTCTGATACCATGTTAAGAACCTTGGGATACACCACCCCAAAAGCTAGCTCAAAGGGTGGGAGTGACCAATGCCTTATAAAGACCATATTAGTTTCACATCCAATCAATGTGGGACTATATATCTCAACACTTTCAAGGTCTCACCATGATTTTAGGGCATGACCAATACGAAAATACTCGGGACTATTCTAACCATAAATTCCTTGTTATCTTGTCAGTTAAAAAATGGAAAATACTAATCACATCACGTTATATATAGATCAACAAACACTCTACAATAATATTTTATCAAATAAAAATAGATAACACAGTATGACATTAATAGCCATTTCCACGTTTACCGAAAAAAAAAAATAGCCATTTCCACACTTTATATATCATGGTTAATGAATACATAATTCTTATGTTACTAAAAAATTTGGGATAATGATACATAATTAATCTTATATTATATCTAATGCGCTTCTTACGCAACAGTCCAACAGGCTGAGTATGTAGGAACTAAACAAATATATTTTTAAGAAAACTACTCTCATGCAACGTGAGAGTATTTTTATCTCCAATAAATCTATCGAAAATTGTGGCATTTTTTCTTTTCTTTTTTGTAAATGATAGATCCTATCACATGTGCCTATGCAAAATGAGAGACCTTCTCTTTTACTACATGAGATTAGATGAGCTCTATATTTTTCTCTATGGAGTTAATTCATCATTTTTCTGCAAGGGAAAATGTCTGAATATAAAATCTTTTATTTACCTTTCAAGTTGGATTAAGAAATAATATAATATAAAATAATAAAAGTAGTTTTATCTAATAATTTAAATTTTAAGATTAAATTAATTTTTTACATAATATCAAAATTCCCACGATCTAAAGAATTTAGAGTTCTTTAGATCTCAATTTTTGTCACCCCATTTTTTTTAATATGTTTTAAACCTTAATAAAAGGGCTCATGGTGTATTGCCATATTGGACCTCTAGATTTTAATAGTTCAAACAAGTTGAGCTTTTAGGTTATAGTAGTTCTTTACAAACAGATTAATATAGAACACACGTAACAAATTTTTTAAAGAAGTGTAGATAACATGAAAACATGTATGATAGGTATTTAATATGATGGAAGGGTGGCCTACCAGAAATACCAAATATATGTAAGTGTTACCAATGAAAGAAGTACTGACGTATGAGACAGTTTACCAAGTCTTAAATTAGAGTTTGCTATTAAGATAATAGGCTTTGATTACGCACCAATATCCTTTTTTGGAGCGTGTTCAGGAAGTAGATACTCCCTTTCCCAAAAGAAAATATTTTCTCTTATTTGATACATGCCTCTGTAGACCTTGAACCTGTGGTTGACTTTTAAACATTTATTATTTAAAATGAATAATTATCAATTTAATTATTGATTGCGTTTTAAATATTTATGTATGTGAGAATATTATAAACAAAATGTGAAAGAGTTATATTTTTTGAAAGAAAAAAAATTCTCAACTGTGAGTCTGTGACTCGAGTATCTATTTTTGTTTTATTTTGTCTTCAGTTTACTGTTATTATATTGAAACATAAACTAAATTAATTGTTGCCGTTTCGGGTGGGAGTTGTCTTCTATTAAACAATCAGAAATTATTCCTGTTCTCAATACTAAATTTCAAGCTTTGTCCGTTTATGACAGAAAATAGTAATACAATCCACTTGGGGTGTTTATTAAATAAGATATGCAATTATACTTTCTTTTTAATTTTCATATTTTATATATATGGAGACACACGTGTGTGACATTCACAATGAAACCCGAAATATTTTCATATGAATTAAAAAACATAAATATAAATACATCTAAATATTTTTTTTGATATGTAGTATTTATGTTAAGATGCTCTTTGATTTTGGAAAAGGATGTCAATTTCATGACAATAAACGACACGACACAAATTGATATGAATTTCAAATAGTTTCATTATACAGTGCTGTTGTAAACTTCATTTAAATAGTTTATAATTTTCAAATTCAATAATAAATAATTGAAAAGTATTGTTCATACTTTTATTTTTATTTTTTTGATACTATAAAAATGAGCTTTGCTATAAATTACTTTATTTTATGGTGAGAGAAGCATAAACCATGATTATAGAAAATGAGAGGTTTTTTTAATCTAAATATTAAATAAAATTTTCTAATTTTAAATAAAATAACTTTCCTTTAAAAAATTAAATATTTTTTTCTTAAAATTATATATCCAAATAGAATATAAGTAACAAAAATTAATATTGTCAGTAACTAGTAAATAATAATTAATAATTGTTGTCAAGTCAAGTTATGAATAGTATCGATGGGCAGTGGTAGACAGAAACAGCCAGATATACAAATTGGAATATTAATTGACTCCAACAGCTACCTTGTTATTAACGTAAATTATATCCATTTGGATTTTTAAAATAAGAGGTGCACTTGAGAAAAAAAACAAAACTAAAATATGTTAATCAGAAAGGAACATGTTAATTTTTATTTTTTTTATAATGATGATAATAAGCAATATTTTTGTTTTTGACTGGAATATGTGTAATTGAGAAGGGAAAAAAGGGGGTGGTGGGGACCAAAAAGCGAAAGAGCGCGTAGGTAACCATCCGCCATATTGGAAAGGGTGTTTTGAGTGTTGACTTGGCAATAATAAATAACGGTTGGTGTTATGTCTTTCTTTTTTCTTCATTCTTCATTCTTCTCGGTGAAGTTAAGGTAGTTTTCTTCTTCCTGTTCCAAATTCAAAGTGTTCTCTTTTCTTCTGCCTTTACCCTTCTTCCATTTTGTGCTCCAAAGGACAAAAACACTGCAATCACAGAGTCTTTCTAATAGGTGAGATTTTCCTCTTTCATAACCCGGAATCTTGGTTTTTGGGTTTTGTTCTGTTTGACTAGTTCATCTAATGCTCTGCGTTTCTTTGCCTTTTTCACCAGTTACTCTTTTCTTTTCATGAACACATAGGAATATCACAACTGGGATTTTTTTTTTCTTTCTTTTTCATTTTGTTATATACTTTGTGTCAAAGAGTGAGATTACAGAATCTCTCTGTAAAGGTAACTATTTTATTTTATTTATTCAAAACCCAGAATTCCCTTTGATCACTTTGGAGAGTTAATTGTTTGTAGAGTGTTTTTGTGTGTGTGTGTGTGTTGGGGGTGTACATAGATATGGATATATATAGTAGAAATTTGTTAGTATACTTTCTGGCTTCTTGAAGTTTTGAGTCCCTCAATCATATGTACCCTTTGGTGGAATTCGTTTTCACCATATTTATTTATTGGGAATAATATAATATGCCGCTGTTGGTCTTTGACTTGTGGGGTTGTTTTGTGATTCTTCTGAATTTTGATTCATTTCTATAATGTGTTTCCAGTGCTTTATTCCTTTTGGAAAATTAAAATTATTACTTAGTTTATATGAGTGAAGGGAAAAGGGATGAAAAAAGAGTATATCTATGTTAATTTATAATTGCTTGCCATATTTTCATAATGTTCCTGTGTTAAATAAATGTATAATGAATGATCAACATCTGATCATTAAATTTCTGTCGAAAAAAGAAAGATTGTTATTAACTCAGAAGTTTTCAAAGTTTTATCTGAAAAGGTAATTCCACTACATGAGAACTTCAAAATCCTACTGGAAATATGTGCAATCAAAATTGCTGCTATTTGATCCTCTTAAGACATTGTTGTGTAAACACTAGCATGAGATAACAACCTAACTAAATAGTTAGTTTGACTGGTTGTTTTCTTTTGTTATTATTTGATGTTGTTTATCATGCCAGGGAAAGCAAGGGTTTTTTTTTTTTTATTGATAGTATATTCCTAGTCTTATCGATACTTCTTGCAATGATTTAACCATTGATGTTGAAACTTACCACCAGAATAGAGGATCATGGCTTGCTTTGGCTTTTGCAAAGAAAATGATAGTTATACACCTGCTGACAAAGGACCCTTCATGCAAAGCAATCCTACTGGTAATCCACTATTTTCGGTCTTTTTTCCTTCTTTACAACTTTCTTCTTTAAGATTCTATCTTACATTTAATTTCATAGAATTCATTGTCATGATCTGAAATGCAAGGTTCATGGATTGTGCCTGTAGTCTGCTCAAATTCCTATACAACGACAATTTTAACTTGCTGTCCTTGACATTTTACATGTTTTTGATATTTTTCTGTGCCATTCTCTATTGACCAGCTTCTAAATTGAGATGTTCCGAAAATGGCTAGTCTTAAGTTTACTTCTAGTGCTTCACTCAGTTTGTAGTTTAAGCGATTGTGTTTATTGTATATTTGTACTTATGTTAGCACTTTATAATTCTGTTTTCATTTTGATTCCACTTTGGTGCAGCTCTAATTCTGTTAGTGCAATACAGGGAACGCCAGTTTTCATGGCAGACACACAGCAATAGCCACTCCTCGGCCTATAATTTTTCAACCCATTTCTGTACCTGCCCTTACAGTAGATGAATTGAAGTCTTTGACAGATAATTTTGGCTCAAAATCTTTCATTGGTGAGGGTTCATATGGGAAAGTATATCATGCCGTATTGAAAGATGGGCGTGCTGTGGCAATTAAAAAGTTAGATTCTAGTAAGCAACCAGACCAGGAATTTCTTTCTCAGGTTTGGTTCAATTGCAATCATAATTTTTTTTTAACAATAAGATAGTAAATCATTATTTTATATTTATTGCACCATATTCTGTATTTCAACTATGTTTATATGCTGTACTTTTGATTCCTGACTTTTATAGGTCTCCATCGTATCAAGGCTAAAGCATGAAAACTATGTTGAGCTTATTAGTTATTGCGTTGATGGTCCTTTTCGTGCACTTGCTTATGAGTTTGCTCCTAAAGGATCTCTTCATGATATTCTACATGGTTAGTCATAACAATTCCATATTATTCCTCATTTTATGCATAAATTATACAAATATATTCTATTACAGATATATAAAAAATAGAGTAATTATAAATGTATATTAATATCTTCATTGCAATATGTAATATTATTGTAATTGTGGATATAGGACGCAAAGGTATTAAGGGTGCACAACCTGGTCCAGTGCTCACATGGGCTCAGAGAGTTAAAATTGCTGTTGGAGCAGCCAGAGGACTTGAATATCTTCATGAAAAGGCAGAGATGCATATCATCCATCGTTACATTAAGTCTACTAACATACTGCTTTTTGATGATGATGTTGCAAAGATTGCTGATTTTGATTTGTCAAATCAAGCCCCTGATGCAGCAGCACGTCTTCATTCGACCCGTGTTCTTGGAACCTTTGGTTATCATGCTCCAGAGTAAGTAATTCTGGGATGCGAATATACTTTTTTGATGTGTTTTTTTTTTTTCAGTGCAAACTTGCTTTTTCACATACAGAAAACTGTTAAGTAAAAAAAAAAAAAGATGATGAAAATTACTGAGTAAACATGCAACAGATTAATATTTAATGGGAAGAGTTATATTTACAAATTCAACCATGTACTTTGGGGAATACACACTTAAGTGTTTGTACTTCTCAGAGTACATAATTGAGTTTGTAAATATAACCTGACCCATATTTAATAGTAAATTAGTGATATATGTGGACAGTGATGTAGTGAACTTCAATCCACTTGACACTCAATTATAAATTTGGTTCATTGTGTCTCTTTACACATTTTACAGTTGTGGTTTTAAGAACTTATTGGGGTTGATTTTTTGGATGACAGATATGCAATGACTGGACAACTCACTTCAAAAAGTGATGTTTATAGTTTTGGAGTTATACTGCTTGAACTCTTAACTGGGCGTAAACCTGTTGATCACACACTGCCCCGAGGACAGCAAAGCCTTGTGACATGGGTATCAACTTTGTTTCATAAGTGGTTTCATTGAATTTTGGATTTTGCATGTTGTGATTATTGTTCATTGGATTTGATCAGGCAACACCAAAGCTTAGTGAAGATAAGGTGAAGCAATGTGTTGATGTTAGATTAAAGGGAGACTACCCTTCAAAGTCAGTTGCAAAGGTAATTAGGTTATATTCTGGTGATGGAATATTGTCTTTTAGTTCAACTATATTGTTGAATATTGGTTGCAAACTTTTTATTCTATTCTTAATAGGAGAAAGTTATGTTTACAAACTTTTTGTTTACAAACTACACTATGTCTGGTCGGTAATACACTCTTGAGTAGAGTATTACCGGTCAGACATAAAGTATTTTGTAAGTTTGTAAAAAAAAAGTTTGTCAATATAACCCTACTCTTCTTAATAAGCCTTAAAGAAATATATGCTTTTGCCAACTGAATAATTTATTTAAAGGAAATTTGTTATAGTATTGATTTCACCCACTTATGTATTACTTGGTATTTTTGTAAAAGATGGCTGCTGTTGCTGCGTTGTGTGTGCAATATGAAGCTGAGTTTCGGCCAAATATGAGCATTATAGTGAAAGCTCTACAGCCTCTACTAAATACTCGTTCTGTTCACTCAAAGGAATCACCAAAAATGTAAATTCCAAAACCATTCATTCCTTTTTGTGCAGACTGCAGAGAGCTTTAACGAATTGTCTTTTGTGACTAGTGTCAGTATTTACATATCATATGTTATAGTCTAAAGTATTGTTTGCATTATTGTATTTGTATCTTTATTTAGTAAAGCATTCTACAAAAATAATGGTCATGTATGAAAGTGGCAAGCGCCATTTATAGTTAAGTTTCTAGTTTTGAATGCTTATTGGAATTTTATAATGTTTGGTTTTGTTCGGATCTACAACTCATATACAAGTAAATATATATATATATATACTTCTTAGGGAGAACATGCGTCTAGTTGCTTTGCAATTTTAAAATGAAAGTTCTTCTCAACGCTAGGGAAATCTAGAAGCATGCTTATTTTTACTTTTTGATACCGTTGACTTTTACCGTTGAATCTTGGAACTTGAGCCTTTTTCAACTTGACGGTGTTCGACAGCAATATAATTAGAAGGAGCTTCTCTCAATGCGGATTTGACATAGGATAGTTAGTCTTTTTTTTTTTCATTTTAAAGTTTAATTTGAGAAATATTTTGATCACACTATTATTTTAAAAGTTTAAACAATGATGCAGAGTAGGGGTAATAATTTTCAGCTCCACACAATTTTTCTGTGTTCGTGTCAAGTGAACAAAAAAAATTTGTATTGTATTCGTATCCAAGATATTTGTGTTTTTGTCGACCGTATTCGTATTCGTATTAGTGTTAGGGGTGGCAATTTGGGTTGACCCGTCCCGACCCGCCATCAACCCGCCAAAAACGGGGCGGGACGGGTTGACCCGTCAAAAAATATGGGTTGTAAAAATGAACCCACCCCGTTTTATGGTGGGTTGGCGGGTCAACCCACCAACCCGCCAATTAAAAAAAATTTAATTAAAATTCAAAAATAAATTATATTTTATGAATTTTTTTTAATATTATTTTATTTTATTTCACACTTCTCTATATTTTTTTTAGTCTCAACCTTAAATGTATACTAATATTTGTCAAACATTCTTTAGAACTTTATAAATAGATAACATTTGTCATAAATAAAATTGTTATTCTTTATTTTTTCTAGAAAGTACTAAGATAAAAAAAATTGAATATCACAAAAATTTAAGTACTAATGAAATACTACCTAATTGTAAAAAAATAATAAAAAAATTTAAAATCCGGCGGGTCAACCCGCCCCTCGGCGGGTTGAACCTGTTTTGACCCACTTCTAGGCGGGGCGGGTTGAGGTGGGTTGGTGGGTTGAAAATCTCAACCCAACCCGCCCCGTTTTGGCGGGTTGGCGGGTTGACCCGCCGGACTCAACCCATATCGCCACCCCTAGTTAGTGTTGATTAAGAAGTTAATTGAAAGAATTAATATGATATTCGTTTTATTAGCATTTGTGTTCATGTCAGCTTGTAATTGATTCATTTAAATTAAATGATTATATATTTATCACACTTATCTCATTTTTGTTTAATAATTTGAAATTATTTAAGTAATTTTTATTTGAAAAATAAAATTGATGAGTTATTTCATTATTTATGTTATATAAATCCGCATAATAAATGAATTATTTTAGTATTGAGGGTTATGAACTTATGATATGAATAACTATGCGAATACATATCATTTAGGTTAAAAATGTTTAAAAAATGAATTGGAATCAGATGGGTCATCACTTTGATTATTCCTCGTTATGTGGAAATGTTTTTGATTAATGATTACATATTCAACTTAATTGGTTGACTTTTTTTTGGTGAAAACGTAATTGGTTAAATTAATTAAATCGTGTGGGAGAGAGATCTTGTTACTTCAATCATTGCATTCATTTCTAAAATACGGGTTGAAAGTGAACTTTTTTATTTAAAATATTGGTTGAAATTGATAAAGTTGATTTAAAGAAAAAAATGGATTAAAAATATAGAAACGAACAACGAATAGATGAAAAAGATTAGAGAAATTATCTACTAAAAAAAACATAGAAAAAATAGATTAAAAAAATAAAATCAAAATATAAAAAATTGAATACAAATTACGGTATAAAGTGAATCTGAGATATATACTTATATTTTATTTTTGTCATTTTCATATATTTATTACAGGGATAAAATATTATACATATTTTTTCCCATCATCTTCATTATTGGTTGAGATTGTAATTTAATTATATAGAAATAAATAAATATAGTATGCATAAAAAAATAGGCATAATATTTTATCCTTTTATTATAGGGTTTTATAAGAGTTATGTTGTAGAAAAAGTGATTGTGTAATGTTATAGAGATTCGTTTTGCGTGCCGTAGTTTTTTTTTTTTGTTTCAAAAAGTGAGCCCCATAAAATATTGTGTGTGTAGAAAATTTTGTTGTGTCATGTTAAATGATAAATGTAATCCCCTTTATTATATGAGTTTGGTATTTGTCATTTTAAATGACACAAGTTATTTCATTTTAAGAGAGAAATAGACACAGGAAAAATAAAAATCATGTGTGAGAGAAAGTGATTGGTTTTTTTAATTTAAAATTCAAATTTTCTGTGTCTGTATCTCTCTTAAAATGACATAACTTTCTGTCATTTAAAATGACAAACACTTTTCTCTTATTATATATATTAAACAAGTATCAATAAAGTGATTTTCATTTTAGTTTCTAGTTCCACATTCAAGGGAACCCCGTATTCTAGAAGCGCGAAGGTTTTCCCATAAACCACAGAATGAGAAAGGGTCAAAAAATGAATTTAATACCAATGCCTCGTAAAATTGAAAAAAAAAATAAAAAAATACACTGACGTGTTGTTCTACTTTTTTTAATGAGTTTGACTATGTATAAAATATCAAGTTCATTTAATGATGTGGCAATTTATTATCAAAATTAAAATTTTAAAATAGATTATGCCATTATAGTTTTGAACAGGCAACGGGACAGGATAAGGGTTCTAAAATGTTATGATCACCCTAAAAAACAAAGCAGGTAACTAAGGAATATGAGATAGGAACATATTATGTTATGTTATGTTTTGTTTGATTTATTTTCTGTTTAGTGCAACGAAAATGTATTACTTTTTATTCTCATAGTCTCATCTGTTTTATTTTTAAATGCATATTAGGAGAAGACTGTACCTTTGTTTGCACTAAAAAATCCACACCTAACCCCACCACAAAATGTCAGACATGAAAATTATTAGTTTCACCTATTTGTAACAAAATCCACCTACTTATGTAAGTAAACCAAATCTTTATCATAACTTAGTAAAGTTATAATTAAACCTTAATCTAACCAAGCTAATGTGCCCAAGCTCTGGTTGCTGCATATATTTATTTATACATAGGTGAACAAATCAAAAACCCACCAAACAATAAATGGTAGACATAATTAGGTGAACAACAATGCACTCAAAATAGGCCAATCTGCTCAACTTCCAAGCAGCAACTTTCCTTACTAGAAGAGGACCCTTTGTAGGCCATTATTATTATATAATGGTATGGTATGCCCTTAATTAATAGTACCCTATTGGAGGACTTTTCTTGAAATGGCTAGCAACTCTGTGGCAAAGGAACGTGCAGGGGCAGAGATTGTGTATGGCTCTGAAGATTGTCATCGCCACTCCATAGAGCTCTTGGAAGAGCTTGGTTTCCCCACTGGTGTTCTTCCCTTGAAAGACCTTGTGGAGTGTGGCAGAGTTAGAGAAACTGGGTTTGTGTGGATGAAACAGAAGGCCCCATATGAGCATTTCTTTGAGGGAACCAACACAAGGGTGAGTTATGCTGTAGAAGTCACTGGCTATGTTGAGAAGTTTAAGATGAAAAAGATGACAGGCATTAAGAGCAAGCAAATGCTGCTATGGGTGTCAATAACTGAGATGAGCATTGAAGATCCAAAGGGAAAGAAAATACTCTTTAAGACCCCTATGGGGATTGGAAAGTCCTTCCCTTTTAAGGCCTTCATGAACCAAGAGGAACAGGAGAAGGATATTAAAGAAAACAAGTAATAAGCTTGAATTTTTATTTTACCCTACGAGATCTTGATTATGAATAATTAGCAACTAGAATATTTACTATATATAAATTAGTTAATTTCACGGGATTGATTTGTCAAGCATGCATACTTAATTCTGTTGGTTGATTTTGTAAGATGCGATATTTAGTGATTTCTTTGATATTTTGTTCCAGAAGAATTGAATGATATATATTACCAAATATCAAGTTAATGAATACTAGTATTGAAAGCAGAATGGGAACTTGAGTATTTACTGTTGACGCACACAATAGTGAATATGTAGCATCGATACGACACGCGACACGTGACACGATACTCCGACACGTCAATCCTAAAAAAAAATGAATTTTGACACGTTCGGACACGTTTTAATATTAAATAATATTTTTAATTTATATAGTGTATATTTCATTTAATATTTAATAATTTAACAAAAAAATGAAACTAAATTAATAATACCCATCAACACGTTATAAAAATGGAAGCTTTAATAAAAAATAAGAACTAGGATGAGAGAGAGATATAATATTAGATAGAGAGATCAGAGACAAGGAGATACAACAAGAGCATGATAGGAATTGACAACAATGATGCTGAGATGATCTCTTATCTACTTAAGGGAAAAAAAGACAAAAAAATAAAATTGATATGATCAGGTAGAAGCTTTATTAATATATTTTAATTTAAAAAAAAAAAAAATTAAAAAAAAATTTAAAAAAAAATTACGAAAATGTCATTTGACCATGTCGGACACGGTCAAAGTCGCGTGTCGGAATGATCAACGTGTCGGAAAAAGTTGACCGTGTGTCCGACACCGTGTCGGAGCGTGTCAGACACGACTCTCCCTGTTTTTACAATTGTTCGTGCTTCCTTGGTGAAGTCTAAGATAATTGGCGACAAAATTCAGAATTAATAGAAGAACCAATTCTCTCTATGTCTAAAGTCCAATATTTAGTTATTGGTCTGTTAACACTTTGAAATTTTCCTTTATACATCCCATGAGACTTTCAATTATTATTAAATATTTTACTATTGCCAAGAAAACAAAAAAAAAAGCTGCTCAGAAGCTAGCTCTGCTGCTAAAGGTAGTATTAAAAGTGGCTGTCATAACAAAGAAAATAGTTGGGAGAGCCTATGCTTCCATAATAATCAAGAAATTCTTCACTGCTATTATAGAGACAATAAGCACATATTTTGTGTGTCTTTCACGCTTGATAAAATTTTGGTATCATCTTACACAAACAGCAATTCCTTTATGATCGTATTGAGTGGTGAAACAAACAAAAAGACAGGGAAGGTATGAATAGCAATGAACTGTACACACTAGTGGAAGGTATCTGTTCAATCCCATATTCGTACACAAAAATCTACAGCCTAACATCTACATCTAAGCTATAACAACAAATAGTATATAAACCATCCCAACTCATTCCTGCTCCATGTCTTTGATGTCAAATGCGGCAGTTATCAGAACTCATAGAAGCTCAAAAGAATGCAAAAATTCTCCCTTCACTAGTGTACCTTATCCATGAATCCATGGTTCTACTTCCGTTGGTTCCTTCTGCCATTGGACTTAGAATCTGGAACATCACTCTTTTCTGTATCAAAAGTCTCCTTCTGGGCCTCCTCCAGCTCTATATTTCCTGCCTGACTCTTTCGGCGTCTACGATCCTGAAATGTCACCCTCTTCATTCAGAAACATATCATGTTTCAAATACTTTGTTAGATATAAAATCATTCATGTATTTTCACCAAATAACTTAAACTTTTGGAAGATAACATTCATAACATAATATCAAAGCCTTTACCACCATGTGATCTTGAGTTTGATCCTTGTTAGATCATAATTTCAACACACTTCACCAAGAGCAAGTCTTAAAAAGGAATAAGTTGCTTTGAAGTGATCTCAAAGTAAATGTTTCAATTACAGTTTCCTCAAAAAAAGAATTTAGAGGTTGTTGCAAGGAACCGAATAAAATTTCATTAGAAAAAGAGAGACACCACCAAGATTGTCAAGATAGCGATTAAGATCGTAGGATCCTATGATTTTTGTCATCCCAGCGATCCAAATCGCAAGTGAGATCGTCCTCCACTAAGATCGTGTGAGATCGACAAGTAAAATCATTCAATCGGTGGAATCGCCCCATCCCATCATTTTAATGATTGTGAAAAAAGCCCCACAATCAGAATCTGAAGACCGGAGATCGGAGAGAAAAATAACCACAGATAAGACCTTGGAAAGTGAAGAAGAAGAACTATACAAGAAAAGGAAACTTTGCAAGATGGGGATGGAGAGAAGAGCTTCAGGGTGAACATAGCTCACACCAGTTCCATCACCATCTTCTCTCCGACAAGCCACTACCTGAAACAAAAACCAACACAGACCCATAATTGAAAACTCTAGCAAAATCAAATTTTTTGCATTGAGTCGAAACTGTGTAAGAAAAGTGAAACCCCATTAAACAAAAAGGGTAACAAAGACAACACAGAGGAGAGAGCTGGTACCTTGTAAAAAGACAGTGAGAAAGGTTTCTGAAGAAACTCAGAGAAGTGGAATTGGAGATGGAAGCCGAGGAAGAAGAAGAGGAAGTGAGGGAAAGGTTCCTCATTTTGGAGGGAAGGGTAAGCCATGAGCATGAAACTGCTGCCATTGCTCTCTCTCTCTCTGTGTGTGTGTGTGTGTGTGTGCAGAGCTCTTCAGTTTGATGGGTCTCTTTATCCGTTGAGGTGAGGGTATCTTAGGACCCACTTGCAAGGTATGGGACTTGGAGTCCCACATTGGTTGTATGGACAACTAATGTGGGGTTTATAAGGCCTTAAGCACTCTCATCCTTTGAGCTAGCTTTTGGGGTAGTGCACCTCTAGGTTCTTATCAAGTGGTATCAGAGTACTCACTATGTTTCACAAATTGGAACCTGGAACTGGAACCCGGGGGTTGGACCCTTGAACTTGGAACCCAAGGCGTGGTGGAACGTTAGGACCCATTTGCAAGGTACGGGACTTGGAGTCCCACCTTGGATGTTATGGGCAACTAATGTGGGCCTTTACAAGATCTTGAGCACTCTCACCTTTTGAGCTAGCTTTTGGGGTGATGCACCTCAAGGTTCTTATCAGGGTATGATGAATATGAACACTTATTTATTATTAAATTAATATTATCATTATTTGATTATTTTTTATAGAATTCACTATAACTATCGTAATTTATAATAAGGTTAACTATATAATAATGATATATAAAAAATAATAAAATTGTAACAATGGAAGAATATTTTTTTTTATTTAACCATAAAATTAAAAAATTATCAATTAAGGATTATGTGATAAATTATTTTTTTCTTTAAATGAAAAAGCTTAATATAATGTGATTATGTAATAAATTATTTAATCATTCATATGATTTTAATATTTATATGCACAGATACGATCTTACGATCCGTGTCGATTTTATGATTTACGATCTTTTTATCCCCTCCCAATCTTAGGTAAGATCTCGATCTTAACAACATTAGACACCACTGCTACACAAAGTTGGAAACTTGTTATGACTTTATAGATGAGAATCTAAAGTCAAACCTCTCTAGGTATGGGATATTCCTCTGATTCAAGCATGCGGACAACTTGACTCATCTTTGGTCTTTTCTCAGAATCTGGATCAACACACCTCAAAGCAGTCAAAAGGGCTCGTTTAAGGGCACTTGTTGATGGTCTGGTCTCAATGTTAGGGTCCACCACCTCTTCTGCGCGCCTGTTCCCCACCATCATCTTGAGCCAGTCAACCAAATTTACCTACAACAACCATCCAATGACATTAAGGAAAAAAGTCCAAAATATAATAAGATATAAAGTGTAACAGAAACAAATAAAGTTGCCAAGTACTCCAGGGAAATTTCTAATTTATGCCATTCTTCACATTCAAAATTCAAGGGAATATATGTATTTTAGTGAGGAGAGTGAAAGTTCTTAACTCTTATCAATTACCCACAAATAAATTTATATAAATATGCATGTCAGAGTCTTGAATGATTTCTTTACAGGTAACAATGACACACCTCAGCTGCTGGTCGGCTATAATCCACTGGGTCTCTTCCAGTAATTGCTTCAAGGAGCAATACCCCATAGCTATAAACATCACTCTTCTCGTTTAGTAAGCCTGAATTGGCGTATTCTGGAGCCACATATCTGAAAAATGCAATGCAAGCATGAAAAGGAGGAGAACATAGCTAGCCAACTAGAGACAGTTAAAAAGGCCAACTCAGTAAATTATAGGGGTGCAAACAACTGTCTGCAATGTTGTGGAAAATACTAGAAATGATATTTAGAAGTGACAATCAATCATAAATTGTTAAGGCTAAATGAAATGCTTGATATCCCGTTAGGTCTGGTCTGCACATCGTTCGATTCATGGTTAGATTACCAAGAAAAATTAACCAAAAAGATTAACTATAAGACTTCTCAATTTGCAGTATAAAATTTCAAATTTGCAAAAGCGCATTAGTCACAGTGCCTTACTAAATGAGAAATAACAAGAGAAATTACTTTTGAATCATAGAACAAACAACAAGTCCTAAATCTGTAGACAAACGGCTTACCCAAAAGTACCCATTACTCGAGTTGTAATATGACTTTTTCCAGCACCCAGTAACTTAGCCAACCCAAAGTCAGATATTTTGGCATTGAAGTCATCATCAATTAGAATATTGCTTGACTTAATATCTCGATGTACAACTTTTGGCTCAATTGCCTCATGCAAGTAAGCCAGCCTGCAATATAATCATAGATCAGTAAAAGGAATCACTAAAAATTAAAAAGGAAATTTTAAGAAATCAGGACATTGGCTAAATGATCATACGCTTTAGCTGTTCCAAGAAGAATTTTAATCCTAGCATCCCAAGTAAGAAAACCATACTGTCGCATGGCTCCATGAAGCCATTGCTCTAAATTTCCATTGTTAACATACTCATAAACCAACAACCTGAAATTAACAAGGAATTCACTAAGGATCAGGAATCCAAATTTACAATATAAAACCATGGATGGCATTTACCACGAAATTTTATGCTTAAAAAAAAATCTAGACACCATTTGCTGCAGTTAATACATTTGAAATATACTACAAAAGTTTACATTATCATTTGGTAAGCTTGTAAGCTATGTCAATCAAACATCCAAATCAAGATGAAAGCAGACACAAACAGTCAAACACACAAATGGATGGAAGTAGACACAATTACGCAATTTGTGATGATTCATCTTTGCGGATTCCAAAATATATAGAATAAAACATAAGTGGAATTCTGGATGTTTAACCCAAATAAAATGCAGAACAAAACAATATGCTACCTGTGAGTGCCTTCAATGCAATAGCCCAATAGTCTCACCAAGTTCTTGTGCCGCACATGACCAATAGCCTCAACTTCCACTCTGAATTCCTTTTCAGCTTGTCCTCTGCATAACGGGCATCAACAGTATAAGATAAACCAGCTGCATGCAGACATCCTAATAAAACTTGAAACGAGAGATTATAAAATCTAGTTCAAAACTGAAATTAAAAATAAAGGCCGCAATGCAAACTAAATAAAGCTAATGCCAAAACTTACAGATTATTGAGTAGCTTCTTAACAGCCACAGGACTCCCATTGATTAGCTGGCCTTGATAAACAACTCCATATCCACCTTCCCCAATGATATTGTCTTTTGAAAACCTGTTTGTTGCAAGTTCTAGGTCTCTTAATGTAAACCAGTGCCCCCAGCCAAGGTGAGAGAATTCAGGCAGACCAGACAAAGGCGATGGTGCAGTTATAGGATGCAAAGAAGACCTGAAAGCAGAAATAGACTTTGGACCACTTTCTTCACCGGATTGAGAGCCAGCAGTGTCTTTCTCAACATGAATAAATGAGCCTGATTGGCTGCTATTTTCCCCATTTGTTGTTTGGATCAAAACCTTTTCAGAATCCCTGTCACTGAACTTGTCATACAGACTCATAAAAGCACCATTCTGGGGACGATCATTTGCTGAAACTTGATCAACTCTAATCTCTTTGATCTCTTCTGAAACAGATAACATATGGCTAAGGGGAACCATGCCCTTAACTCTTCTGGATTTTTTTCTTGAAGTAAGACATATTGATAGCACCACAAGAATGATTATAATGAACAAACCAACTATTATCCCCATTAATTCCCACGCTTGCAACCCAAAAACAATAGTTTTCTTGGACAACCCTGAACTCAGATCAGATGCCATTTTTCTGCTGCTAATATATATCTGCAGAAGTCAGTGTTAAATATAAGAAATCACTTGAATGCATACATCAAGTGAAGTTGCAAAGTAAAACACATGATTGACAAACTACAATAATGATACACCATACGTACACCTAGTTTGGGAAAGAAAATCACACATCCAGTTATACAAAATCCCAGCAAGAAATTAAATTGTTTAAAATCCTTTTTTGAGTAAGGTTATATTTACAACCTATTTTTATTTACAACCTCTTACAACCATATCTTAACCGTTGATTTCCGCCAATCAACGATCATTATTTTCACAAATCAAACTCATTGATTAATTATTAATTCGCAATAAATGATAATCGTTGATTGACAGAAATCAACGGTTAAAATATGATTGTAAACGAAAATAGGTTGTAAGCATAACTTTCCTCTCCTTTTTTATATAAAAACAATGGAAAAGGCCCACCGCTTACTAACAGAAATTCAGTTTCCCAATAAAAATGCAAAAGGAAAGAACACTAAACTGCATATGAGACTCAGTATTCATATCCCAGACAAATAAAGCAAATAAAAACCAAAGCTAGGAAAGAAAATTGCAACAAGTTGACTTAAAAAGTATTTTTGAAAATATAAATCTTAAGAGGCCAGAAGAGCATGAAGATAAATAAAATCGGTTACACATTGCACTTCATAACCAAATAAGATAGAAAGACTCAAAATTTTGTACACGAAGGAAAAATGAGCCCAATTAAAGTTCAAATTAGCAAACCAAAAATAATTAAGCAAACATTACCCTGTGATTTCCCAGCAACTTAGCAGAGATTTAAAAAAGAAAAATACTATATGAGAGAGATTGAATACAGACCTAAATCCTTCACAGATTTATCTATAGCTCCTTTTCAGACCCTGAATCAACTTAAACACTAGATCTGTTATGCTCCCAAAACCCTCTTGGATGTGAACCCATTGGCGCATGCCCAGCTCAACCCCATTGTCAAAATGTGATTTTGATTTCTGGGTTTTCTCAACTATGTCAATGGGTCTATGTTTTCAATCTAAAAAAAAAAAATGGACTTTCTCAGAGCAGCACCATTGCCCCCTCCTCGAACTCACTACACAAAGCAGAAGGAGGAGGTGACGGCAAAGGCACCGACCCTGTTATGCAGTTGTTGGAGGGAGGGAATTGGAGAACAACACACAAGAAGCACATGAAATTCTAAGAAGAGGCAAATGTTAGGGTAGGGGTTAATAACAAGGCATGGAATTATCAGTGGTAGGTGATGGCAAGTGACGTGGACTCACATTGCATAGAGGTAAAAAACAAGCATCAAAAATGGAAACTTTTCTTTGCTGTTTCTTCAAATTTCTCCCTCCCCCACAGCACACATTTCTCTGCGTGCCTTCCCTTTTTCTATTTCAAGTCCTTTTTCATTTATTGTTTTTTATTATTCATAAGGTTCCTTCAGATGGTGACACTGACAGATAAACAGATGCTTAAATGGTATTTGACATAAAAAAAAAAGAATTAACGCTTATTTTATTTTATTTTTATAGACAATTAGCGCTTATTTTGTTACAAGCGATAATTTTATATGTTTTACACATATAAAAAAATAGGGGAGGATATTGTAAGTTCGTAACAATCAATTAGAGTTAATACAATTATTACTATCAATCAATTTTAGCATTAGATCGATTATGTTGATCCAAAGGTTATTTTTATTTTCATCTTTGTATGGTTATGATTTCAAAACATTAAATACGAAAAATCATAACCATAAAAAGGTAAAAATAAATATAAAAGATTAAGTATGGAGAATCATAATCATACAAAGATGAAAATAAATATAATTGTTAGATCAACATACATATTCGATCTAACGATAAAATTGATTAGTAGTAACTCTAATTGATTGTTATAATATCATCTCCCATAAAAATATACGGGCCTATTTTTCTTTTTTTCATATGGTCTTATAACGGTTTCACGTATATTTATGTGTGTGTAGAATATAAAATTATTTTTTATAATTAAAAAAAAACATTAATAGCAATTGTGGCAAACAAAAAGAAATATCCATTCTTCAATAAGTAATTAACTTCATTTTATTATGTCTCTTCTTTCTTTTTTTCAAACATCAATTTTAGGGGTAAATTTTCAATATTCCTATATTATAAATAAATAAACTAATCTGTAATTAAGAGCATTAATATCATTGCATGAGACAAGTAATCAGTGTGATCTTGAAGAAATGGCAGAATGTAGATTTGTAAAAGAAAAAAGAGAGAGTTGAAAAGGTCAAATGAACAGACTGCACACCGAATAAGCATACAACAAAGTCATCGTTTTTGCAAATTTCGATATCATTGAATTGCGTAAATTACTAAAATTCATTTTAATCTCAATATTTATTGAGACTTTGTTATCCCATTCAGTAGGCTGGATAGTCAAGGAAACAGACTGGACACCATCTCAGTTTTCTGATAGCCCCATAATACCCCCCCCATTCTCCATGTTATCTTCCCTTCTTTTCCCCTATGGACCACTAAACTATAACTTTGAAACTGTGTTGAGTTAATTCTAGTTTCTATTTTCAACCTTTCTCTTCTTCCAAAGGGTATGGGAGAAAAATAAAAATAAAAATAAAAATTGAAGTACTTAATCACACACCCAATTAGGGATAAAATATTCTAAGATAAACACTATGTTGTAATGTGATGAACAACAATATATGGATGAGTGATGAGTAAAAGGGAAAGTAAGTCCCACAGACAGTGAAATAAATGGTTGTCATCCATGAACAATTAATATTCTGTTTAACTATCATATAAAACGTGAAACTTATGTTACAGAAAAATACTATAGATGCACAATGCAAGCAAGTGCTTTTTTATTTTATTTTTGTTATTCGAGTGCTTTTCTATATCCTTTTCTATATAGAAAAGGAAAAGAAAGCAGAAACTATTATTGATATATAGAAGATATGAAACATTTTCAAATTATTTATTCAGATGAGAAATAGTTATAATTCTTGAGCAGATGATAAATAATGAAGTTAGGAGTCTTATTTTGACGAGACACATTCCAAAAGCAGCTCAGCAAGACAATGACTGTTTATTAATTAAGAACCGCGTAGGTAGCATATGCGCTTGCATGATTGCATTGCCTAATGTTGATGGAACATTGCGTTACTTACTTGGATGCACGCATTATTATTCACAGCGTGTCCTCGCCCTTTGGATCATTGCTATATTGTATATCCCAAAATCAAATCATTGGCATGTGTGTGTATATGTGATCACCAATTTTGCACACACAAATTTTTTTATTTTTATTTTATATCAAGTGCTGCAGTTATTTTTCTTTTGTTTGAAAGGGTAGCAGAATATTATTTTAGGTTTTTATCACTTGAAATATATATTATCATAATTTCTTTTATATGAAATGTAAAGTATTACGTTGAAATGAATTATTCTTGTTATCAATAGTTAATTATATAAGAAAATCAAAAGTGAATATATATGAAGCATAATATGTTAATGAAAATAATAGTTAACTCTAGCTTAAACTAAGATATATAAAATATCTGCCTGCTCTCTCTAGAGTCTCGACTCGCAGTATACTCCTTCTCCCCCATTTTAGAAATAGGTATTTCTTCCAATATACACGCAAAATATACGGTATTGTTTTTCTCTCCTCTCTTTGTCTTTGTTTGGATGAGTTTTTTTTCTTCAAAATCTATTTTTTTTAAGAATAAAAACACTTCCCAAAAAACATCTATTTGAATATTTGTTTTTTAAAAAAAAACAGAAATAATAAAAATAGTCAAAAACTTGCTTTTTTTTAAAAAAAACTACATTTTTTTATTTTATTTTTTTGGTAAAAAAAAACTAAAAAATTTAGCTTTTAAAAAAAACTGAAGTCAAAAATTAAATATTTTTTAAAAAAATTAAATAGATTTAGCTTTTATAAAAAAGTATTTTTAAAATAAACAGGCATAAAAAAAAATTGGGAAGGCAATCCAAACAGGCTCTAAAAGAAAGTCAAATCACATAAAAGTGAGTGTTTTATTTGTTATTTAAAAAATATCAATATGATATTGACTGAAGTTAAAGGTAAATTTAATTAATAGTATTAAAATATGCGATAGGTATAGAATAATCGATATATAAGTTCCAAAGTTTGATCATTCAAAAAAAAAATAAAAAAAATCTCAAAGCCAATAACACATAGCTAGTTTCTTTTAACCATATTAACCAAACACTAGTTTGGTCCATGATCCATAAATAGTATTTCGAATTTCAAATCTTTAAATATAATTATTCCATGTCAAACGTTTTGGAACATAATGTTGAGATATAATATCGTAAACAAATTAAGCAAAGCGACAAAGTTAAAAAGCCATAAAAAATGTTCTCAAGAAGAAAATTAGCTTTATTCTTTTCTATATCTTATTACACATAATGGGTAAGCCAAGGAAGGAGGCATTTGGTTACAGCATATCCTCACAGATAACATAAACAAATGCAAAGGCTCGTCTTCTGCCGACAATTTCCCGTAGGTTTTTACAAGAAAGTAAAATCAGAGTCAACCTTTGAAGGACGTTTGCCTTCTAAGGTTAGATTTTCTCAGGAGTTAGATACATAAGGAAGAACTTAACTAAACTTTGTACTTTTATACACATAAATAAATAAATAAAGAGAAATGTGTGTGATTCATTTACTTGTTTAGCACAACTCAGATTCATTTTTACCCAAAGACAAAAAAACAAAACAAAAGCAAAAGCAAAAGTACCCTTTAATTATATTCTTGGCTTGTCTTGACCCTCTTAAACGGTCCTTCATGTCCTAAATTTATATTGCACCATATGCTATTGGGACCCAAAAAAGTTAAATATTCTTCATAGATGTAGATACACATATATAATTAACAAAGTTCCACACCAACACCACACATGCTTAATAAAATAACAAAAGGGGAAGTTTCCCACATTAGATTATGCCTTATCATAGACCTTCAAAGCAAACACCTTAATAAAATCCAACCCAACAAAACCCAAAAATAGACTAAAATATTATAGAAAGAACAATCATAATTGGATTATATGGTCTCCCAGCATAGATTTCATTTCAATTAAAAAGTGCCCATAATGGGACTATTGCAAATGATTTGTTCTTAGTCCATGAACAAGAATCTTTGATGTTGGAAGTGTGAGGCCAAGAGAAACTTTCCCAGGAACAGATCAGTTGGTGTACCTTGATCTATGTTCTATTCACATGAGATTTCAATTAATCATCTAACCCTTTAGGCTGGAATTTCTGGCTGGTGGGATATCAAAATCTGGATGTGGCTGTGGCGTTTGAGACATGTCCACATATTAATGTTAACTAGTGTTAGCACACACGCAACGTTGTGCATTCTGGTTTGCTGCTTCTGTTGCTTACGGATTGTGCTGCTTAGTAGTTGAAACTGCTTTGTCCGTTGAAGTTACACTTATGATATAGTTAGCTTAGCTGGTAATGTCAAGAAAGTTTTGTTCATCCATCCATTTTATATGTAATATTGGTAGTTTTTTAAATGTGTGTGCTAGCGTAGTATTATGAGATCCCTAACAGTTTACACGTTTTTGTTTAATAAGTAAGTATCCAGAGGTTGGCTCTGGTTCAGGGTTATAGATATAACTTCAATTTTTATGAGATACTCAATTACTTTATGCAGAGAATGTATCTTTTTCATAAATAGTTTACGCTAAGGATAGTAAGCATTTGTCATGAATCATGATGTTGACTAAAATCTCCTACCTAAAAATGGCAATTTGATGATTGGAAATATCTTTGAAGTTCAGTAAAATTACTAATTGTCAAATTAAATTGTTGAAGCCTACTTGTTTCTTCCATCCCGGATGCCTCAGAATCCATAAAAAAAGAAAAAAAAAAAGAAAAAAAAAAAGGACCCTATTTGTGCATATTTTAATCTTCTAAATTCATTGAAAGTTTTAGTTTATGAAAGTTTCAGTTAGCAATAGTTTATTTTGTTAAAGATAAATAGCATCAATTTAGCCTTTAAATTATGAAAAGATACATTAATTTAGTCTCTTAATATTAGAAAAATGTATAACACTATTTCAGTCTCTTAGTCATGACCCATAGGAAGATGACATTAATTTAGTCTATCAATAGTAGAAAATGACATTAATTTCGCTACTCAATCCTATGATGTGAGCACAAAAAAACGATTTTGTTGGCACTTTTCATGATTAAGAGACTAAATTAATGTCACATATCTTTTATGACCAAATTTATGTTGACTCAATATTTCAAAAATTAAATATAAATTTACTCTAAAATATATTAATCAAAAACTTTGTCAAGGTTATATTTAGATTATCAACATGAAGAAACAATTAGAATAATAATTAAAAATAAATACCTGTGTGTTTAATAGGTAGTATGCTATTCGGAGATTAATCATGGAGGCAGAAAGTATCCTAAAAGTTCGATTATCATGCCAGATTGTCTTCAGGTTAGTTGTTTCTTACATCGGCTAAGCCTGGAAAAGTTTTCTGCCATCACCAAACCCATTCTATAATTTTTTTTTATTTAATGTGACATAAATGGGCTGGATCAATCAATTCAAATAGATGAACGCGCCGTGGCAAGCCCAATAACCCATTACCATTGTCAGTAATTTGGAGTAGTTTATTGAGGTTAATAACCTTTTTTTAGAGAAGATTAATCATCAAACTTATCCACAAACGGATGTTAATAAATGAGAGGGGCAATCAGTTTCCAAAGGTATCGTATTGAACTAATGATTATAGTATCCAAAAAAAATAAAAAAATATGTAAGACTTAAAAAGGTCAAGGTAAAGAAAATTAATATGAACAGCTGCAAGCACAACTGAATAAATGTAATTTACAAAACCGATCCAGCAGTCAGTTTCGAATATATGCGTAGATTACACATCAAAATATAAGGGGGGGAGGGGAAACCATAAATCTCCTTTGAATTAGACATATACACCATTGGAATGTTACATAAAGAAACATGGCACTCAAAGCAAAGCAGAAAGGCTCTCGTGTGATTTACATAGAATCACAAACAGGATAAGCAAGATTTTTTAAATTTAAATAATTGAAGAGACCAAAATGATGCCTCCAGACAGCAATCCTCTACTTCGAAAAAGTTGGTAGGACTAGGATGGAGAAAACTCTTGTTCAAATAAGAATTAATCAAAATGTTCTCCAGTCCTTACATACAAAAGCCTCCTGGTGGGTGCTGGAGGAGCCAATCCTGGGATATCCCTGATATCTTTGTTGTGGGGATTCACAATCTGCGAAAAATAATACCGATTAATACAGAAGCATAGTATCAGCATTGTACACAAATATGAAACATTTAATAGCGAACAACGGAGCATCTGTTGGCAAGGTAATGCACATAAGCATTTCAACAGGCACTCACTAGTACGGATCATCATCCAATACAAGTTCTCGCAACCTTTTTTCAATGTTATATATTGTACTACTAAAGTAAATTGTTTAAAACATTTCATGTAAAAATGCTTCTTTCGAATAAATTCTCAGCATCTTGGTTTAACTAACTTTTAAAAAAAATATATATTACTTGAGAGGAAAACATATCCTGTCGACTTTGTGGAATTAATAGGTGAAATGAGCATGATACCTTCACGACAATAATGGCAATTACACCACAGACGATAAGGAACAGAAAAAGCATGATGCACTTGTCCGTAGCTACCTGATAATGGGGAAAGGCAATTTAGTTCCATGACACAGGTTTGAAGGAAAGTAAATAATGCATAGAAGCAAAGAAAATGAAGCAACCTGTCTACCAATCTCCTTAACAAGTTGGGAGGCCTTCTTAATTGAGAACTGAATTGAATCAAGCTCGTTAACAACACGGCCCATTTGTTCAGTCTGCATAATTTGAAAACAGAAATAAAGGTCAAATTTGTGATCACTTAGACTCTTCCCTTCGTATAGCATACTCAATGCAAATCAAACTTACTTGGCCCTTCAACGTAGCAGCAGTTTGGGTGCCCACTTCAACTGTTTGATATACAACCTACATTTGGACAGGGGTAAGAACAGAGGTCCAGGGGCAAGGGAGGTATAAGTCTGAAGTGACTCACCTGCTTAGATCTCTCAATAGCCTGATCAGTTTCATCCATTGTCTTCATCCCAGCATTGATAAGTTCTTGATTTGACATTTCTATAGGACATGCCAAATGAGCAATTTTGCTGAGATAAATCCGTTATTCACTACACAAAAAATCATAAAGCACACAAAGAATGCCCCAGTCCCCCAACCCCAAGAAGGATGTACCAACAAAAATGAAAGCCTGAAGATGCCATTACAAAAATTAGCACCCAAATACAATGCTTAGATTCTATATGGAGACTGGTCACGATAGAAGCACAAATATACAGTGAAATCAATTTCAGCGGTGAAGTGCTGCTATCATCTCATTGGTATCAGTTACAAATTCCATTGAACATTTTACCTGATGCCAATTGAACATTTTCTTCAGCTGTAGGTGCACTTGCTCCCATGTCAAAAAGTTCAACTTTTTTATTACCAAGGGTATTCATGTACCTGTTTATCATCCAAGTGTTGGTATTAATCCTCATTTCAAATAGCCCAAGGTATAAATTATAAAACTTTTATTTAGGAGTAAAAAACTATAAGAGAAGGAAATTAAATTTTGCTTTATTGGTTCTGCTAAAACCAACCATAAACATTTATCGCGAATTCATAATTTTGGAAATTGAATATGCCCCACAGGGGAAATTCGTATTAATCATCTGATTTGTTTCATAACCTTCAAAAGAACCAATCCTATGTTAAAGACCAAGATGGAAGTATATAGATGAACTTACGTTTTTCTCAATGCCACATATGAGTTTAGCTCCTTGATCTGCAAGAAAAATGTGTCTTAGCAAACATATAAGAGTTGGATGTTTATGTGCAAGGACATGCAATGCATAACAAACATACGGACAATCCTCTGACCATATGGAGATCCCTTTATTTGATGTCTTGACAATACCCAGAAAGAAAGTAAATGGCATTGCTTGCAAATTATTTATAAAGTTGTTCCACGTCAAAAACAGGATAAGCTGGAATGTCAATTCACAATACACAGAAGATCTTGCAGCCCTTCCAAACTTTGAAGAGGTAGATACTAGATTTCCAACATGAGCAAGAAAACAAGAAAGGTTCTGTGTACTGACCATTGATTGCTTTTCATCATTTAGTTGCTTGTTCACTTCTGGGGGATTTCTTCCCTCTTCATCTTTAATCTCACGATCAAACTCTTTTATCAACCTGAAACCATAATAGTAACGCTTCATATGCTAAGTATGCCAGTAACACATTCCAAAATCAAAATTACAAAATATGTCAAAATCAAAACAAATTTCACTTCTTTCAGCATTGACGTATAGAAAATCACATACTAATTCTACCTGTCAAATAAGAAGTCTGGAAAACACATAACTAGTATGATAAACTAGAACGTACATATGTAAAAAAAAATAAAAAAATCATAAAAATATTCAATATATAACAAGGTTCCATGTTTTCCACATTATCATCATTCAAACCCTAGAAAGTTAGCATGTGATGTAAATTCCATTACAGAACTCTTGTTTATGATATTAGTAGTAACAAACAAAATTTCCACCATGCCAGCCTATGAGAAGAAGAGAAGTGTGAAAGTTGATATTTTGAATAAAATCTGCATTTTCCTTTTCACTCAGATTTTTAAATTTTACCTCCTTCAGATTTCAGAGACCCAGAGTCACCAACAAGAGGTATCAAGATTGCAATTACATAAATGCACTACTTACCGCTTGCACTCCCTCATCTTTCCTGTGAGTTCTTCCAGCTGATTACTTTGTCTATTGGAATCTTTAATCTTATCCAGCTTCTGGAAGCCATTTCTGGATGCAAATGGTGAATATATCAAAAGAAATATATTAATGAAGGAAGAATAACATAATATCCATCAGAAGATTCAGCTCATCACTGAGTGAAAGAGGGTAACCAAGGTCAGAGGCAGTTATATACACAGTTTCAAGAAATGAGAAATAAATCAATGTGACCAGAAAAATGCATATACTAGTAGTGAATAAAAACATGCAATGTTGATCCTAGCAACTGAGTCTCGCTATCCTTTGAATTCCAGATGAAAATTTTTCCGCAGAATATAAATGAGCCCCTTATATAGAATAATATAATTCCATGCGGATTTACGTCATTCTAAACATACACATCATCATGAACATCCTGCAATCGTATGTAACTATTGAAAGTTGAAAAAAAATAAAATTGCATGACTATACCACCCAAAATATTTCAGAGTTCAAAATGATCAGTATGAAGAATAAGGACATGCAATTGATGAGATTAATGGCACGCATTAAGGGGCATCTCCTCTGTGGCGTAATAAATATTTTTTGCAAACCCTTAGTTCAAAATGATTTTGGATAGTCAGACACATACTGATCATTTTAAATAAGCTGCAACATTTAGTCTTTCAAGTATAACATGCAAACAAGTAACAACCAACTTTTAGTCTGCACTAAGCACACTTACAATCAGGTGGTTTCTTCAATACAACCATGACTATTCATATCAAGTGGCATCGAAGACAGGCCTTCTTGTGGTTGAACTACTAACCTCCCAGTATCATCCTATTTCCACCACAGCCACACTCATTTTATCAACTACTGTCCTCCCATAGTTATTTAGCCAACTTTGTTTCTTTAGAAACAAAATAAAAACCTAAATTTTCAAATATCCCTAAACCTAAAGGTCAAACAACACAAAGTCTGAACTTACTCAAGAATTGAAAGGACATCCGCATGCGACCTACCACTCAAATTGAACAAAATTACATTTCAGAGGGTAAACCCCCAATGTCAACAAACATAAAATCATGACCTCTTGTAATACCAATATAATTTATTATCAATCACATCCCAAACATGCTACAAGTTTTTTTTTTCTCTCCTTTGAAAGTGGCATTCATCACAACGAATACAATCAAACATGACACACAAATACGGAATCAAAACAATAAAAATATTAGAGAGGGAATGATAATGCATACGCGAGGGCTCGAAAGTTGTCGCGAATTTCACCGTGGATCTGCTCGAGCTGAGGGGTCATCTGCAAGTTGGTGGCCATGGCTGCCGGAGATTAAGTCTGCCCCCAAAATCCCGGCAAAAGAAAAAAAAAACGAATAGCGGAGAGAAACCCTAGGTCGTTGTTGACAGAGGATGATGATGATGATGATGATGATGATGATGCATAGTTGTTTGTTTTAACGGAAAGGAATGGAAAATTGAGAATTAGAAGGAGAATGTGGCAATTTTTGGATCAATTTGAATAATATTGCATTGCGTGGAAGTAAGAGAACGAGAAAGGTTAGAACAACACAACAGAATGCAAGTTGGCTTCTACCTGTGCTCTGAAAAAGTTGAGAGAAGAGAGAGAGAGAGACAGAATCGCTGTCACAAAACAAATTTATTTATTATTTATATGATACTTAAGAATCAATTAATGTTACTACTTATATGATACTATCAATCACTTAGATCGATTATGTTGATTTAACAGTTATATTTATTTTCATCTTTGTATGGTTACGATTTCTCATATTTAATACTTTATATTTATTTTTACATTTGTATGGTTATGATTTTCACATTAAATATGAAAAATCATAATCATACAAAGATGAAAATAAATATAACTGTTGGATCAATATAATTGATCTAACGATGAAATTGATTGGTAGTAACACTAATTAATTGTTATAATATTGTGCCCCTATTTACATTTATAACTTTTTTACTTACGATCTCTTATAATTATTAGGTGTGATTCAATAAATTATAATCGTCTAATTGAAAAAAATTATTAATTAAGATTTGATTATTAGATATTGTAAATATAAATTTTTTTATGGGTTCATTTTTATTGCAGTAGAACTTGAATTTAAAACGACTTCGTTTTGAGACGAAAATAAAAATATTTTTATAATTATAATTTATTTTAGAGTTATAATAATATTTCTTATTAAACTTTTTTGAAATATTATAAATTTTTAATTCAAAACGACGTTGTTTTAAGTATAAATATAAATAACTTATCTACGTTCACTATATAAACTTTAAATTCTTTTTCTATTTATTATTTCTTTTTCCTCTAAATTCTTTGTTATTATTAAGCGATAAAATTAAAGAAATTTTAAATTTTAAAATTAAAAGAATGTGTGTGATGATGTGCAAACCCCTCACAACGCGGGAAAGTTTTGTTTTCATTAAAATGTTCTTATCGCGCTAAATTTTGCGTTCACAATGCTGACTAATGAACAATTTTTCTTTTAAAAAAAAAAAAAATCTTTTAGAGATGTAAAATTGTGAAAATATTAGAGGATAATCAAATTAGAAATTAGAAGTCA
The DNA here is from genome assembly GCF_033153095.1 of Gastrolobium bilobum. NCBI lineage: Eukaryota > Viridiplantae > Streptophyta > Magnoliopsida > Fabales > Fabaceae > Gastrolobium > Gastrolobium bilobum. The sequence continues at coordinate 17,419 of NW_026895158.1, read as the reverse complement.
GAAATAGTTGTAGTTGAGGTTGGTGCGTTTTTAGAAGAAAGATAATTTGGTTGTTATGAACTGAAACTTGTGATGCAATAAAAAACGGAGAAATTGATGATTTTGGTGGGTGGCGGCTCAAGAACACAGGTGTTGAAGTGGAATGCGCTGTCTCTTAGTTACTCTTTTGTCTTGTCTTGTCTTGTCTTGTGTGTTATGCAATTCACGTTATGTCAATCAAGATATGTATTTTACTATTTAATTTTTTTTTACCCATTTAATGTCTATACAAGTGTTTGTAAAGTCATATAAATTTTTAACATTAAAATTTAACTCTTCGCGTATTTCTAAATGATTCAATCTTATAAAAATGGAGAATGAGTTTGTTATGCTACAGAAAAATTTTATAACTTGTTGCTGATACATAGAAAGTCGTGCCAATCACTTTTATTTTTTTATTTTTAAAAAAAATGATAGGTCCCATGTCAGTTTCAATCTATAACATGATGAGAATTTTTTTCTGTACCATAATATCTATAAATCTCTATAAAAATTGTATACTTGAACTTGATATGAATAAATATTTTTTAATTTCATGAATATAGAATTACAAACTAATGAGATTCTATGAATCCTCATCATTAATTCTATTATTTTTTTAATAAAAATCTAAATGTCTATATAGACATAGATATAATACATTAAAATCAGGTTGATCCGATCATTGCATTGAAAACCAACGCTTGGGTGTGAATTGATAATGACATGACTTTTCAAATATTGTCATGTTTTAGGTGGTATGATCATATATTTTTCTTTTAACATATATCCCAAAATATTAATATCAGCATAGTTATTAATATCGTGTGATACACGATATGATTCACAATCACAAAGATACATATTGTGGGATATATCGAAAAGAAGTTTATATCGGACAATACGATATTGTATCATACAATACGTATCATATATCGTACGATTTGAAAATTAAATTAAAATTCATAATTTTAATATAAAAAATTAAGATTTTGATTTATAATTTAAATTAAAAAATATAAAAATATTATTAATAATAAGGAAAGAAATAATTTTATTTGTAATTTAAACTCAAAAAATACTCTGAAAATTTTATATTAATAAAGGAAATAATTAAATATATATTTTAATATATATTTTTAAAAAATATTATATTTTTGTATCTTACGATTCGATACGATTCACGAGATACACGATACAAAAAAGTAATTAAACACTACACAATACGTATTATAATTCAACAACTTTAATTATGAGACAATATTAGAGGTTAAATTGCAAATTTTGATTCTTTATAGTAAAATCAATGAGATTGATGTTAACAACTCCATAATTTGTTATATATGTCCATGTATATTACAACGACAGTAGTTAATTTTTTAATTGACAAAACACAACTCTGTATTTTATCATCTAAAATGTTTCTTATTTTAAGAAGCCAAATTCATCATATGTTATGAATATAATATAAAATTATTGATGTGGTTTTATTTAATAGTTTAAGTTTTTTTTTGGAGAGTTTGTTGTATGATATGATATTATAGCTTATATGACTAAGTGGTCTAGAATTCCATCATTGTTGTCGTCCTTATTCTTTTAATAAATAAATATGATGAAATTTCTTAGCAAATGCTAAATAGGTCTCTGTATTGTTCATTACTTCATTATTTAAGTTCAAATTTTTTTATCGTGAGCAGACATATTAAAAAAGAAATATAAAATTATTCATATATTATATTTAATAACTTAAATTTTTGAGAGAATTGATTGTATGAAATGATATTAACATCTTAATTATTGTTGCAATTAGAAAGCCCTCCAAGCAACAATTAAAATCTTAGTTGGTAATTAAGGGTAAAAATAGATCATACCACATATAATGCCCAACTTATTTTCAAATTATCTTGACCCAACTAACTTTTCGATAAAGTCAAGTTTAAACTTTTAAAGGGGCTTATTTAAATAAGTAAGGTGTAGACTTTTTAAAAAATATTTACTTGATTTATCAATTAATCAGTGGCGGAATCATAAGAAAAACTCAATCAGTGCCAAAAGATCCAACCAAATAGAATTCAGTAACTGTCAAAATTATATTATTTTTAAAAACTCATCCAATGCTAAGGTTGTACCATAAATTTTTAAAAAAATCTGTATCATTTTTAAAAATTAGCTATCAACTGGCTCCCCCATTGCAACTAATATATTTATTTATTACTTAGATATATAATTAAGATTTTACAATACTTTCATAATTTATTAATTATATAATACTATAACATATTAATTTTATTTAAGGTTATGTAGTTTTAAAAGTAAAAAAAAAAAAAGAAATTCTTAACTTATTCAAAAGCTTTCATGTAATGTATGTTCTTAAATAGGCTTTTAAGATAGACAAAACTTTTATTATGTATATTCATAAAAACATACGCTTATCCTTTTTTTTATTTCAATACAATAAATAAATATTGCCTTGATTCTCACGTGACACTTGCACCCCAAAGCCCCCTCTTCACCACCAACACCACATCTAGGGATGTTCATCAACCGATCCAAATCGATTCAAACGACGGTGACCGAATCGAAAAATCGACAACCGAACAAATCAAAAATCGAAAAAAAGTCGCAACTTTTAATTGGATTGAATCGGTTTTCGGATTGCTTAATAAAAACCGATCTAATCCAAACCGATCCAATATATTAATTTTTCTCTACTTACTTTGGTCTTTCTTCAATTATAATCCAAAAATTTCTAAACCTAAGATCCATTAACCCATCAACTAAACCCAAAAAAAAACCTATTCACATCTCATCAATAAAATTTCATTTGCGCAGAGTTTCATATCTCATTGCCCCCAAAAAAACTATAAACTATATTATCGTTTACTGATGCTTTTGTATTTCAATTTTTTTTTACAAAGTCAATATATATATAAAAGATGTTATTTGCCTGAAACAAATTTTAGAATTTTCAAAAAATCGAAAACGGATCCAATCCAAACCGAAAAAAATTGGATCGGATCGGATTTGAAAAAAAGTCCAAACAGAATGGATGATTACATGGTCAAACCGAAGAAATTGGATCGGATAATTTTTGCTTCTAAAACCGATCCAATCCAATCCAGACCGCGAACACCCCTAAGGTTCACATCCAAATAAAAAATAATTATCATTAAATGAAAAAAAAATCATGAAAGCAATGGTGCACATCAAATCAAGAAAGAAGGGTCTTGTGCAAAAACATTTACTTGTGATTTTCCAACGTAAGGAAATGTCAAAAAAAAAAGGTACACAAGTAGGCTTAGGAATGTTGGTGAAAGGGGTCAACGCAGTAAGAGAGCAGTAATCGAAACAAAGACTTATTATTATCTTGACACGTGTAAGAAACCAATAATTCTCCACGTGTCAACAACACCCTGTTATGCAATTGATCCCAAAGAACACATCACAGAGCACGTCAATTTTTAAAAAGCTTGAACCTTTGTCATCAATTTTACAGTTAAAAACCAACCCCACTTGTCCTTTTCTGTCTATGCGGAAAACCATGTTCTGGGTCGCGTCAGTTTCCCTCTCTCTCTCCACAAATTGGGGGACGGTTATATCGGTGTTGTGTTGTTATTGTTTTAATCTATATAACTAATGTATGTTTGGCTTTCTCACACTGTGTTCCTCGCTTTGGTTTCGGTTTTTATGTGGGGGTGATTTTGTTACATTCTGTGGGTTGTTGGCTCTAGAGATAGAAGTGAGGCATGGCGGCTAAGATTAAGAAAGTGTTGGAACCATTGATGGAGGAGGTGAACCGATGGGGTTGTTTGAAGCAGACTGGGGTGAGCTTGAGGTACATGATAGAGTTTGGTTCCACACCCATTCCCAAGAATTTGCTCATTTCTTCTCAGTTCCTTTACAGGGAGCTTCCTATTAGGATTGCTAGGAGAGTCATTGAGCTTGAGAATCTCCCATATGGCTTATCTCATAAGCCTCCCGTTTTGAAGGTATGTATGAATCTCCCATACTACTAGTTTACGATGCCCTTGGAGTGATGTAGGTTTCAGTGATGTGCATTAAGGCAATCTTATTAGCAAAGATAAGGGAGAAGGACTTGCTTTAAAGTTAACTTGTGGTTTTGCAAGTCTTTATTGATTATTGAACTTTTGTCCTGCACTTTTTTTTCTTTTTCTTTTTATATTTATAGGTTAGAGATTGGTACTTGGATTCTTTCTGTGATCTTAGATCTTTCCCTGAGATCAAGAATATGAATGATGAGAAAGAATTCACTGAAATGATTAAGTTCATCAAGGTGAGACACAACAATGTAGTACCTACCATGGCCCTTGGTGTTCAGCAGTTGAAGCAAGGTATGAATGGGAAGATTGTTTACAAGGATCCTGATGAGATAGATCAGTTTCTTGATCGCTTTTACATGTCAAGAATTGGAATCCGTATGCTTATTGGTTAGTTCTGAAAACACTCTGCCTGCCATCTAAAAGACTAATCAGTTTGTTTGTTCCAAAATTTGGCTATTTAAATCCTTCTGGGGGAGGTCTAAACTCTAAATTCGTTGTATGTGTTTTTTCATTTTGATGGGATTCAGGGCAACATGTTGAGTTGCACAATCCCTATCCTCTTCCCAATTGTGTAGGTTGTATTCATACAAGATTGTCTCCCATGGATGTGGCATGGAATGCCAGTGAGGATGCACGTGCTATGTGTTATCGTGAATATGGCAGTGCCCCAGATGTACATATTTATGGGGATCCTAATTTTATTTTTCCGTGAGTAACAACCTTCACCCTTCTATGACTTCATTTGCTTTTGTTTTTCCAGAGAACCCTTCTTGTTTATTGTGCTAGGAATGGTTATCTTGTTAGAACTTATCTTATAGGTGTGTAGTTCTCTTTGATTCTGTTATGTTTCCTCAACAGGTACGTTCCAGCTCACTTGCATCTTATGATATTTGAGTTGGTTAAGAACTCACTGCGTGCAGTCCAAGACCGTTTTATGGATTCTGACAAGATTGCTTCTCCCATTAGAATAATAGTTGCTGATGGAATAGAGGATGTTACCATAAAGGTACTTAGTTTCATTAACTTTTAAGGAGAGCTCCATGGTACCCCTTTGTTGTGGTACCTCTTGTTCTGTTAGCAGTGTTATTGATTGATAGATGATTGTTAAACAAATTCCAATGGTCAATAATGCAGGAGGTACCACACAAAGCTCAAACTTTTAAAGTATAGTTACTAGTTTTTGGAGTTATCCTTTTTCTGGGATTTTTGGCCTTTCATTGTGGCATTTTTACTTGCTATAAAAAAGATGCTTTGTTTATCTAAATAACATGGTAGGTCTCAGACGAGGGAGGTGGAGTACCAAGAAGTGGTCTTCCAAAAATATTTACATATCTCTACAGTACAGCTAGAAACCAATTGGATGAACATTCAGATCTTGGAATAGCTGATAATGTAACAATGGCTGGATATGGTCATGGGCTTCCTGTTTGCCGCTTGTATGCTAGGTATTTTGGCGGTGATCTTCAAGTAATCTCTATGGAAGGATATGGTAAGTAAACCATAACTAATATCACGCTTGATTCACAATATTTTTCATTTAGATTTCCTTCCAACGTTTTTACTGTTGTACTTGCAGCATGGCAACTTTTTGTTTCTCTTCTAAAATGTTTCCAATATTGTACGGCTTTTGAATTATTGAATTTGATTGCACTATTATGTGCTACAGCTGTGTCAGCGGCTGAATGATTCATTCAGGTAGAAAGAAAAACAAAAAATACCAAAACGATTGGGTGGAAATTTGTTTACAAGACGCTTTCTTTCTCCAAAGGAAGAGAATGAAATATATTTTTTCCTTTATATAGAGACAGGGAGATTGAATCTAACAATAAGATGAATTAAATGTTTGGATGATAATAATTCATTTCCTAGTCTTCGACCCCCTTAATCACTGATATTGAGAGATGAAAGCTAGGGGAGCGAATGAGATTAGATACCCCATAATTCTAGCCGTAAACAATGGATACTAGGCATTATGCATATAAACTCGTGCAATGTTGTAGCTAACGTGTTAAGTATCCCGCTTAAGGAGTACATTAGCAAGTATGAAACTCACGAACTTTTGAGGGCCCAAACAAACAATGGAGCAAATGGTTTAATTCGATGCAAAACGAAGAATCTTACCAGAGCTTGGCATGCCACAAATCCTCTTGAAAGAGAGTGATGCCTTCACGAACGTGGACACAGGTAGTGCATGGTTATCACCAGCTCATGCCGTAAAGTGTTGGGTTAAGTCGTGCAACAAGCGCAACCCTTGTGTCTAGATGCCAATGTTGAGTTTGAAACCCTGAGCAGATTATCAATGATAAGCTGGAGGAAGGTGAAGATGATATCAAGTCATTATGCCCTTATTCCTTGCAACATACGTGCTACAATGGTCAAGATCAAGGATCGCAATCTTGTGAGGGGGAGCAAACTCTGAAAACCAATCCTCAATCATTGGCATTGTGCATATCAACCTGTGCAATGCTGTAGCTAACGCGTTAAGTATCCCACTTGGGGAGTACGTTAGCAAGAATGAAACTCACGAACTTTCGAGGGCTCACACAAGCAATGGAGCAAGTGGTTTAATTTGATGCAAAATAAAGAATCTTACCAGAGCTTGACATGCCACAAATCCTCTTGAAAGAGAGTGGTGCCTTCAGGAACGCTAACAAAGGTAGTGCATGGTTATCATCAGCTCATGTCGTAAAGTGTTGGGTTAAGCCGTGCAACAAGCACAACCAGCGTGTCTGGGTGAAAATGTTGAGTTTGAAATCGGAGCATATTGCCAATGATAAGCCGGAGAAAGGTCAGGATGATGTCAATTAATGATTTTGGACATTGATATTAATTATTGATTTATTATTGAAAACTTTATTGTCTTTTGACATTTATTATTTGAATTGAGTCTTTCAAATGATATTAATTAATAATTTTTCATTGATTAAACCTTTAAATTGGAAATTGTTGAACGAGATTGAGTGATGTTATTATATGGTTTCATCACAAACGATCTGTTTGCCTCGCAATGACCTGATAGAGAAATCCCAATTCATTAGACCTTTCCATATAATCAAATAGTAAGCCCCAACCAAGGGCATCATATTGTTTGAGTGATTGAACGAATCTTCCTTCTCCTCTCGGTTGAGACTCCTTTCCTTTCTTTAAACTCCAATTCATATTTTGCATAAAGAAATCTCTTATCAACTATAAAAACAAGATTCATTTTGATAATATCTAAGGAATTCCATAATTTGGGGAATTGGTAAAGGTATTTTGATTAAAAAAAAAAAGATTTATTGTTTCTCATTTTATAAAAGAGAAATTTATCTCCTACACACACATAAAAGTGTGTGGAGTTTATGTTTTCTCTCTACTTCTCATTTAGACTCACATAGACCCTATATACTTTTATGTATGTGTAGGAGATAAAATTTATCTCTTATAATATGAGAAACATTAATCCCAAAAAAATATAGAGTCAGGAATTAACCTTCTAGTTGTATGCTTTTTTGACAGAAACAAAAAATGATATCTTGCTACCATTTTTGAAAACGATTAAAAAAATTCCCGAAATAATATATATAAAGGCAATGATTGAAGCAAAAGCTAAAAAATCCTAGAATAAGTAAATACTATTTTTAAACTATCTCGACAATTCGATTAGAATAACAATTCAAAAGAAACGCACTATAGCCTCTAGCTGTGTTTCACTTACACTGCCACATGCAACTGAAAGATATCAGACCCAGGAAGCAAGATAACTCTCAAATGAGAGTTCTAAATGAAAGAATTGAAAAGAAAGCATGTATCTGAATAATACTTTGTATATTGCTTGATTGTTAATATCTCTGTGTACATTCTGATATATGTACAGAAGAGGCTAAACTAACATGTGTAACTAATTTAACTAACTCTTAATGGATTGGGCCTTGATGGCCCATTATCCTAATATATGGGCCATCAAGGCCCAATCCATTAAGAGTTAGTTAAATTAGTTACACATGTTAGTTTAGCCTCTTCTGTACATATATCAGAATGTACACAGAGATATTAACAATCAAGCAATATACAAAGTATTATTCAGATACATGCTTTCTTTTCAATTCTTTCATTTAGAACTCTCATTTGAGAGTTATCTTGCTTCCTGGGTCTGATATCTTTCATGGTATCAGAGCACACAAGATCCATGGACTCTCCACAATCAGATGCAACCTCCATGAGCAATGCCAACACGTCAACAACAAAAATCATCATGAAGTCTTTTTCCCAACCAATTGCTGATAAACTAGATGAAGACAGTTTTCTTCCATGGCAACAACTTGCCCTTGCAACCATCCACGGTCATGATCTTCAAGATCATCTTGATAAAGAAAAAATTCCACCTCAATATCAGACACCAGAAGATCAAGATCTGCAGATCATCAATGCTGCATACACTCAATGGCATCAACAAGACAATCTTCTTGTCTCATGGCTTCTTTCTTCGATGAACATGTCCTTCAAAAATAGAATGGTTGGCTGCACTCATGCATATGAGATCTGGATCAAACTTCAGGTATATTTTGCTTCTCATACTCAAGCGAAAATCAAGCAACTCAAGAACTTATTAAAGAACACCAAGAAAAAAGGTCCAGCTTCTGAATATCTACTGCAAATCAAGAAGATCACTGACTCTTTAGGAGCTGTTGGTGCACCTCTTACTGATAATGAATACAATGAAGCAATTCTTGATGGATTGGGAGAAGAATATGCTCCCCTCATTACATCTGCAATGTCCAGATCTCCTCCATTCTCTATCATTGAATTAGAAGCCTTTCTACTGGCACAAGAAGACATGCTTGATCGCTTCAAGAAAACAGAACTCCCCCCATTCAAGCCAATTTCAATCAAAGAAATCCATCTCAAGACCCTGCAGCTATTTTCAATACACAAAATCAGCCATCAGAACCTGCTGGTAATCGTAATTTTGGTGCTCGAAGAGGCAGAGGTTACAGAAATTTCAGAGGAGGCAGATATTCCAACCCCTCTTGGAATCAAAATCGACTTCAATGTCAAATATGTGGCAGAAATGGCCACCCTGCTTCTAGATGTTTTTATCGCTATGATTCTTCTCCACAAAACACACCTACAGTTCCTATGAATCAGAGAACACCACCACCACCACCACCCATTTTTCATAATCCAACAGCTTACTTAGCTGGTCCTGCCTCCCTTGTTGACAATTCCTGGTATCCTGATTCTGGTACAACTCATCACCTCACCAATGATATTAACAATCTCACTACCTGTTCTGAATATAATGGATCCGATAAGGTACATGTTGGTAATGGTGCAGGTATGTCTATTCAACACTTTGGTAACTCCACCTTATGCACCTCCCATTCATCTACAGTTTTTAAACTCAACAATTTACTGCATGTTCCTCACATTACTAAAAATCTGATTAGTGTATCCCAATTTGCCAAGGACAATGATGTTTATTTTGAGTTCTATCCTAATTATTGTCTTGTCAAATCTCAGGTTACCAAGGAAATTGTTCTCAAGGGCAATCTTAGAGATGGACTCTATCAGTTCACCAACTCTTATGTGCATTCACACCCTACATCACTCACATCTCCCACTGCACTTTATTCTAAACTTGCTTCTTTTGATGTTTGGCATAAACGTCTAGGACATGCTGCTCCACCTATTGTTAGAACTGTCTTACAACATTGTAATATTCCTTTTCATATGAATAAACGTTTTTCTGCTTCATCTGTTTGTGAAGCCTGCTGTCTAGGAAAAATTCACCAATTACCTCACTTTGATTCAAATACTCAATATACCTCTCCTCTTGAATTGGTTCTGATTGATGTTTGGGGTCCTGCACCTATTCCTGGTAATTCAGGATCATTTTATTATGTGTTATTTGTTGATACCTTTACTCGTTTTAGTTATCTATTTTTTCTGCGCAACAAATCTCAAGTTTATCAAACCTTTATACAATACAAGACAACTATTGAAAACCTCACTGGTTTCACAATTAAATCTGTGCAAACAGACAATGCCAAGGAATTCAATTCATCTCAGTTTAACCATTTTCTCAACATGCATGGCATCACTCACAGACTCACCTGCCCCTATTCTCATCAGCAAAATGGCAAAGTTGAAAGAAAACATCGCCACATTACAGAGGTTGGCTTGGCTCTCTTAGCCAATGCTAAATTACCTTTATCATACTGGGAAGAAGCCTTTATAGCAGCCATCTATCTTATCAATCGGTTACCAACACCTATCCTTCACTTTAAATCTCCCTTTGAACTCATATATCACAACAAACCCGATTACAGCTTTATGAAGATATTTGGCTGTGCTTGTTTTCCCCTACTTAGACCATATAACAGACATAAACTTGATTTTCGATCCACCAAATGTATTTTCTTAGGATATGCAGTTAATCACAAGGGATACAAGTGCCTTGCTCCAAATGGTAAAATCTACATCTCTAGAGATGTTTTATTTGATGAATTTAATTTTCCATATTCTGAATTATTTCCTCCATCATCTCCTATATCTCAATCAAATGATATTTCTCTCATTCCCCATATTCCTTTGTTACATCAGCATCTTCCTACACATATTTCTCCACCCTCTCATTTATCTGTTACTACTAACATTTCTCCTAGTGTTTCAGCATCACCATCCACCTCTCCTGATCCAAATCCTGTAGTTGCTCCTTCACATCCTATGCAAACTCGAGCCAAATCAGGGATCTTCAAACCAAAGTCCTTTGCAACTACAACCACTACCTCTGATCCACATCTTCTACATTCTGAACCTCAGAATGTTGCTCAAGCTCTCAAATCTCCTCATTGGAAACAAGCTATGCAGGAAGAATATACAGCCCTCATCAACAATGGTACCTGGACTCTTGTCCCTCCCACCTCTGATACCACATGATATGATTCCCAATAGGAATGGAGGAATGGATCTACTAGGAATGGAAATTCTAACCCCAAATTCATCCACCAACACGACCCGTTAAGAACAGAGCGTATCTCACGCTACAGACCTCTGATTTGGGTGATTCCAAAACGAGGTGAAAGATGGCTTCTTGAATCACGATTTTGGCACAAGAATCACCGGAAAAGGATAAGGAATTCGAGAGATATGAATCCAAGATAATATAGAACGAAATTGGAGTTTAAGGATTATAGGTAGGCGCCACAATTCGAAAGAATTGATAAGCCCAAGAACGCCACAAGGATTGATGCCCTTGATAAGTTCAGAGATTCTCAAAAGAACCCAAGAGAACTAGTCTCACCAAAATAGGTTAACTTGATATTCCAAATCTGTCTTCAAAAGCCATGGTGTTCCCTCATATAGTGGGCAACAACCATATTGAGTTTAACCTAAAAGTACTTACACATAAAAGAAGATAGACAGCCCAATAATCCAGCCCAATAAGCCTTATTACAAAAAGTTTAACTAAATATAAGAAAATAAAAAATTAAGTGCAGAATTTGGGCCAAGTAAAATAAATCCTTCATGCATATCCATTGAGGCTTATTCTTCAAGGTCTTCAATTTTAATTAAGTGTATCATTTTGGGCTCTTCTTCCTTTAGACTTGGGCTTGTCTCAAGTAAAGTGGTCACCAAGAGATTTAGAGCCTCTTTAGCCTTTTTAGCTTTTGCTCTTGTCATTGGGCCTCCAAGACCTTGTATGTCCTCCAAGTTTGTTGTCTTGGTCATGCCACCTCCTATGTCCTCATCATTCCCTCCTTCTTTAGAAGAATTTGTCCTCAAATTGTAATCCTCGTCTCCTGCATCAAAAAGGGACAAATCAGCCACATTAAAAGTAGCACTTACACCATACTCACCAGGAAGGTCTATTTTGTAGGCATTATCATTAATTTTGGACAGCACTTGGAAAGGGCCATCTCCTCTTGGTTGAAGCTTAGATTTCCTTTGGGAAGGGAACCTCTCTTTTCGCAAATGAACCCACACCCAATCACCTGGTTCAAAAATTACCTTCTTCCTTCCTTTATTTGCCTGCTTAGCATAGCTCTCTACCTTTTTCTCAATGTTTTCTTTTACCCTTTCATGTAGTTTTCGCACATATTCAGCCTTACTCTTACCATCTTTATGTTGAAAAATAGAGTTGTTAGGCAAAGGTAGCAAATCAAGAGGAGTGAGAGGGTTAAAGCCATAAACAATTTCAAAAGGAGAATAATGAGTAGCACTATGAACTGCCCGGTTATATGCAAACTCAACGTGGGGCAAACATTGTTTCCATGACTTGATGTTCTTTTTAATTACAGCCCTCAAAAGAGAAGAAAGAGTTCTATTCACTACCTCAGTTTGGCCATCAGTTTGTGGATGACAAGTAGTAGAAAAGAGAAGTTTAGTCCCCAACTTACTCCATAATGTCCTCCAAAAATGGCTTAAGAATTTAGTATCACGATCAGAGACAATGCTTCTTGGAAGTCCATGGAGTCTTACCACTTCCTTGAAGAACAAATCAGCAATATGGATTGCATCATCAACTTTTTTGCACGGAATAAAATGTGTCATCTTAGAAAACCTGTCCACCACAACAAAAATAGAATCTTTACCATTTTTAGACCGAGGTAGTCCTAACACAAAATCCATAGAAATATCAATCCAAGGGCAATCTGGAATAGGTAAAGGAGTATACAACCCATGAGGCAATAATTTAGACTTAGATTGCTTACATACAATGCATCTTTCACACAATTTATGTACATCACGCTTCATGTGTGACCAATAAAAATGTTCATGCAGCATGTCTAGAGTCTTTTGGATTCCAAAATGTCCCATTAATCCCCCCGCATGTGCCTCTTTCACAAGTAATTCCCTAATAGAACCTTTAGGAACACACAATCTCTTTTCTTTAAATAAGTAATCATTATGCCTAAAGAATCCATTTTGAGCAGCATCCACACAAGTTTCATAGATTTGTGCAAAGTCTGGATCATGCTCATACAATGCCTTAATATGATCAAAACCAATAAACTTAGTTTCAAGAGTAGAGAACAAAGCATACCTTCTTGAAAGTGCATCTGCAACTACATTAGACTTACATTTCTTGTGCTTGATCACATAGGGAAACTGCTCCAAGAACTCTACCCATTTGGCATGCCTTTTGTTAAGCTTGCCTTGTCCTTTTAAGTACTTTAAGGACTCATGGTCACTGTTGATGACAAACTCTTTGGGCAAGAGATAGTGTTGCCATGTTTGCAAAGCCCTTACCAATGCTTACAATTCCTTATCATATGTGGAATAATTAAGTGCAGCCCCATTCAGTTTTTCACTAAAATAGGCAATGGGATGCCCCTCTTGCATCAAAACAGCCCATATCCCCACATTAGATGCATCACATTCAATCTCAAAAGATTTAGAAAAATTAGGCAATACAAGAATAGGTGCATGAGTTAATTTATCTTTGAGGGCAGCAAAGGCTTTCTCTTGTTTTTCACCCCATTTAAAACCAACATGCCTTTTAATCACTTCATTCAAGGGTGAAGCTATGGTACTGAAATCTTTAACAAATCTCCTATAGAAACTAGCTAAGCCATGAAAGCTTCTCACCTCACTTACATTCTTAGGAGTTGGCCACTCTTGAATAGATTTCACCTTCTCTTGATCAACTTGCACTCCTTGTGAGCTAACAACAAAACCAAGAAAAACAACATGGTCTATACAAAACACACATTTTTCCATGTTAGCATACAATTTCTCATGCCTTAGTGCTTCCACAACATACCTCAAGTGCACAAGATGATCATCATAGGATTTGCTATAAATCAGAATATCATCAAAATAAACCACAACAAACTTTCCTAGAAACTCCCTTAACACATGATTCATTAGTCTCATGAAGGTACTAGGAGCATTGGTTAAACCAAAGGGTATAACCAACCATTCATACAGCCCATATTTAGTTTTAAAAGTTGTTTTCCATTCATCCCCTTCTCTAATCCTAATTTGATGGTATCCACTTTTTAAATCAATTTCAGAGAAGAAACAAGCACCATGCAATTCATCCAATAAATCATCCAATCTAGGAATAGGATGTCTATACTTTACCGTGATGTTATTGATGGCCAATAAATCATCCAGTCCAGGTACCATTGTTGATGAGGGCTGTATATTCTTCCTGCATAGCTTGTTTCCAATGAGGAGATTTGAGAGCTTGAGCAACATTCTGAGGTTCAGAATGTAGAAGATGTGGATCAGAGGTAGTGGTTGTAGTTGCAAAGGACTTTGGTTTGAAGATCCCTGATTTGGCTCGAGTTTGCATAGGATGTGAAGGAGCAACTACAGGATTTGGATCAGGAGAGGTGGATGGTGATGCTGAAACACTAGGAGAAATGTTAGTAGTAACAGATAAATGAGAGGGTGGAGAAATATGTGTAGGAAGATGCTGATGTAACAAAGGAATATGGGGAATGAGAGAAATATCATTTGATTGAGATATAGGAGATGATGGAGGAAATAATTCAGAATATGGAAAATTAAATTCATCAAATAAAACATCTCTAGAGATGTAGATTTTACCATTTGGAGCAAGGCACTTGTATCCCTTGTGATTAACTGCATATCCTAAGAAAATACATTTGGTGGATCGAAAATCAAGTTTATGTCTGTTATATGGTCTAAGTAGGGGAAAACAAGCACAGCCAAATATCTTCATAAAGCTGTAATCGGGTTTGTTGTGATATATGAGTTCAAAGGGAGATTTAAAGTGAAGGATAGGTGTTGGTAACCGATTGATAAGATAGATGGCTGCTATAAAGGCTTCTTCCCAGTATGATAAAGGTAATTTAGCATTGGCTAAGAGAGCCAAGCCAACCTCTGTAATGTGGCGATGTTTTCTTTCAACTTTGCCATTTTGCTGATGAGAATAGGGGCAGGTGAGTCTGTGAGTGATGCCATGCATGTTGAGAAAATGGTTAAACTGAGATGAATTGAATTCCTTGGCATTGTCTGTTTGCACAGATTTAATTGTGAAACCAGTGAGGTTTTCAATAGTTGTCTTGTATTGTATAAAGGTTTGATAAACTTGAGATTTGTTGCGCAGAAAAAATAGATAACTAAAACGAGTAAAGGTATCAACAAATAACACATAATAAAATGATCCTGAATTACCAGGAATAGGTGCAGGACCCCAAACATCAATCAGAACCAATTCAAGAGGAGAGGTATATTGAGTATTTGAATCAAAGTGAGGTAATTGGTGAATTTTTCCTAGACAGCAGGCTTCACAAACAGATGAAGCAGAAAAACGTTTATTCATATGAAAAGGAATATTACAATGTTGTAAGACAGTTCTAACAATAGGTGGAGCAGCATGTCCTAGACGTTTATGCCAAACATCAAAAGAAGCAAGTTTAGAATAAAGTGCAGTGGGAGATGTGAGTGATGTAGGGTGTGAATGCTCATAAGAGTTGGTGAACTGATAGAGTCCATCTCTAAGATTGCCCTTGAGAACAATTTCCTTGGTAACCTGAGATTTGACAAGACAATAATTAGGATAGAACTCAAAATAAACATCATTGTCCTTGGCAAATTGGGATACACTAATCAGATTTTTAGTAATGTGAGGAACATGCAGTAAATTGTTAAGTTTAAAAATTGTAGATGAATGGGAGGTGCATAAGGTGGAGTTACCAAAGTGTTGAATAGACATACCTGCACCATTACCAACATGTACCTTATCGGATCCATTATATTCAGAACAGGTAGTGAGATTGTTAATATCATTGGTGAGGTGATGAGTTGTACCAGAATCAGGATACCAGGAATTGTCAACAAGGGAGGCAGGACCAGCTAAGTAAGCTGTTGGATTATGAAAAGTGGGTGGTGGTGGTGGTGGTGTTCTCTGATTCATAGGAACTGTAGGTGTGTTTTGTGGAGAAGAATCATAGCGATAAAAACATCTAGAAGCAGGGTGGCCATTTCTGCCACATATTTGACATTGAAGTCGATTTTGATTCCAAGAGGGGTTGGAATATCTGCCTCCTCTGAAATTTCTGTAACCTCTGCCTCTTCGAGCACCAAAATTACGATTACCAGCAGGTTCTGATGGCTGATTTTGTGTATTGAAAATAGCTGCAGGGTCTTGAGATGGATTTCTTTGATTGAAATTGGCTTGAATGGGGGGAGTTCTGTTTTCTTGAAGCGATCAAGCATGTCTTCTTGTGCCAGTAGAAAGGCTTCTAATTCAATGATAGAGAATGGAGGAGATCTGGACATTGCAGATGTAATGAGGGGAGCATATTCTTCTCCCAATCCATCAAGAATTGCTTCATTGTATTCATTATCAGTAAGAGGTGCACCAACAGCTCTAAAGAGTCAGTGATCTTCTTGATTTGCAGTAGATATTCAGAAGCTGGACCTTTTTTCTTGGTGTTCTTTAATAAGTTCTTGAGTTGCTTGATTTTCGCTTGAGTATGAGAAGCAAAATATACCTGAAGTTTGATCCAGATCTCATATGCATGAGTGCAGCCAACCATTCTATTTTTGAAGGACATGTTCATCGAAGAAAGAAGCCATCAGACAAGAAGATTGTCTTGTTGATGCCATTGAGTGTATGCAGCATTGATGATCTGCAGATCTTGATCTTCTGGTGTCTGATATTGAGGTGGAATTTTTTCTTTATCAAGATGATCTTGAAGATCATGACCGTGGATGGTTGCAAGGGCAAGTTGTTGCCATGGAAGAAAACTGTCTTCATCTAGTTTATCAGCAATTGGTTGGGAAAAAGACTTCATGATGATTTTTGTTGTTGACGTGTTGGCATTGCTCATGGAGGTTGCATCTGATTGTGGAGAGTCCATGGATCTTGTGTGCTCTGATACCATGAAAGATATCAGACCCAGGAAGCAAGATAACTCTCAAATGAGAGTTCTAAATGAAAGAATTGAAAAGAAAGCATGTATCTGAATAATACTTTGTATATTGCTTGATTGTTAATATCTCTGTGTACATTCTGATATATGTACAGAAGAGGCTAAACTAACATGTGTAACTAATTTAACTAACTCTTAATGGATTGGGCCTTGATGGCCCATTATCCTAATATATGCTTATCAGCAACACGTCCTAATTTTTTTTTGTTAGGGAGAGGCGCTGGCCACAATAACACCTCTTCCTAGAACTAGAAGTGCCACATGTTATTTTTTATCCCAAATATGGTAAATAAATTTTTCACCTGACCCGTTTTGATAAGTCTCATTGTTTTTTTACGCGGATGGGTCAATCAGCCCTGTGTCAACCTTTACCAAGAGTTACTTTTCATGTCCTCGAGAGTCCTTTGAATTTCTACCACAATTGTCACAGCTTTGATTCTAGTA
>NW_026895157.1:0-14183 GCF_033153095.1 Gastrolobium bilobum | reverse complement strand
TGGCTCATTAACACCAGCTTTCTGACAAATCACCATTTAAATGCCTCAACCAAATCAACTTAGGAGCAACCTTATCCTTGGTTAACTCCCAAGTTTCACCAGGTTTGGCTATAGTCTGCAAAATAGGCTCAGCTGCCCCCATCTTGGTCCAGGTTTCAAAGTTTGGGTCACTCCTCCTTGGTGGAATTTCAATATTCTGCCAGTTTCTCCTGAACTCACAACTGGCATTGTGGATATAGTCACAGAACCTTATCTTCAGCAGCTTTTGGATGGTGTGAGAATCATACTTCACTTTCTTTCCCCTTACCCAGCTAGTGAAGGTCCTCTGGCCTCCTTGATCTCCATTAAATGCATTAGCAAAGAATTCCCTTGCTATGTTAGGACTGCTATCACCCAATATTCTTCCAAAAGTTGCCCAATCCCTGGTCTTCAGCTGAGACTGAAACTGAGGATATTCATCATGTTCTAGAACAAATTTTCTTTCTCTCACAAATGGCCTCTTGGAAGTCTTGTCAGTTTGACGTCTCTCATGTTCCTCACTTTTCCAAAAGTGAGCATCAAACTGTGGGGTAGGCTCAGCTTCAGTATCTCCTCCTTGATTCACTCGGGCTCTCTTCTTATATCTCTTTTTCCCTTTTGTAGCAGGAGCTGGTTGAGAAGGAGAAGACATTGTGCCTACACAACAAGAGAAAATCAGTCCAAATGTCAAACAATTACATATCATGAATCCAATTCCACAATTCCCCGATTTAGAACTCTTGTAGTGGGGAATTTGGATCAAAACATGGATGCATTACAACCCCACAATGCCATAATGTAGACCCTCAATTTTGTATGAAACAGGGCCTAGGCGCTAAAACGGTCACACTGAGCGTTTTAGCGGCTAGGCCTTAAACGTGTGTAAAAACTGAACGGGCGCTAAAACGGTCACACTGAGCATTTTAGCGCTAGGCCTTAAACGTGTGTAAAAACTGGACGGGCGCTAAAACGGTCACACTGAGCGTTTTAGCGCTAGGCCAATTTTTGGGTCAGGCATTTCCACGAACACCTTGTGTGTGTGTACGCTGGGTTGTTGCTTGAAGACAATTTAGAACCAACACGCGCTGGATTTGTTGTCTCATTCCCAAAATATCAGTCAAAAGCAATAGTTCAGGAGAATAATACAAATAAAACTAATATCAACATGCAATCCTACGAATGATACAGGCAATCAACATGTGAAATGCCCTAGAAAATGCCCAATAATCGTATGCTTCAGATATGATATGTGATGGAGGGAAATGAGACGAGTTACATACCGTGATGTTGATGAGAGGATGTGGAGGAAACTACGAAGATGGATGATACAAATGTTAGATAAGAACCGTGTTGTGGAAAAGAGAGGCAAAGTATACGAATGTAAGAGTAAAAGAGAAGAGGAACTCTGTTATATCGAATTAGTGACAGGGCGCTAAAACGTTGGCTTACCAGCGCTTTAGCGTCCTTGTCCAGAGAAAAATGCACACTTTGTGCAGCACAACGCTAAAACGGTCAGACTGAGCGTTTTAGCGCTGTTGGCCAGAGTGCATGGATTGGAGTTGTCAGTGAATGCTAAAACGCTCATAATGAACGTCTTAGCGCGCACAACCAGAGAGTTTCATAATGATGGAACTCTGGGGACGCTAAAACGGTCAGGGTTGACGTTTTAGCGCCCAGCACATAGCAAAAAAAGTTCTCTTTGATTTTTCAAAAATTTTCCCCCTTTTCTTCTTCATCTTATGGATATGGTATGAACATGGAATTACATACCTAGTACAGTGGGTTGCCTCCCACTCAGCGCTTGTTTAACGTCACGAGCCTGACGGGTATGATCTATTTTACCTCTAATAGAGCAACTGTCAGTAGTTGCCTATCCACAGCACTTCCAACATATAACTTCAATCGTTGACCATTGACTGTAAAACTTCTGTCCGAATCCAAAGAACTGATTTCTACAGCCCCATACGGTTTCATATCTTTTACCACAAACGGTCCAGACCATCTAGACTTTAACTTCCCTGGAAACAGCTTCAACTTGGAATTGAACAGAAGTACTTGATCCCCCACCTTGAAGTCTCTGGGTGTGATCTTCCTATCATGCCATAGCTTTGTCTTTTCCTTATACAAACTGGCACTTTCATAAGCAGACAAACGAAATTCATCCAATTCATCCAGTTGTAATAATCTTTTCTGTCCCGCTGCTTTGGAATCAAAATTCAGATATCTCACAGCCCACAAAGCCTTGTGCTCCAATCCAACTGGCAAATGGCATGCTTTTCCAAACAGCAACTGAAATGGAGACATCTCAATAGGAGTTTTGAAAGCGGTCCTATATGCCCATAAGGTGTCATCAAGTTTCTTGGACCACTGGGTCCTAGCATTCCCAACAGTCTTCTCCAATATTCTCTTCAATTCCCTGTTGGAAATCTCAACCTGACCACAAGTCTGTGGGTGATATGGAGTGCTTATTTTGTGCCTCACTCCATACTTAGCCAAGGCATACTCCACCATCCTATTATCAAAATGAGTGCCCCCATCACTAATGATAGCTCTAGGGACTCCAAATCTTGAAAATATATTATTTCTCAGAAAAACAATCACCACCCTGGAATCATTGGTTGGTGTAGCTATGGCCTCAACCCATTTGGAAACATAATCAACTGCCACCAATATGTACTTGTTAGAGTAGGAAGAAGGGAAAGGTCCCATCAAATCCATACCCCAAACATCAAAGATCTCCACTTCCTGGATATTGTTCAACGGCATTTCATGTCGCCTAGAAATATTCCCAGTTCTCTGACAGTTGTCACATGCCTCCACAAACTTCTTTGCATCCTTGTATAAAGTGGGCCAGTAGAAGCCATTCATCAATACTTTTGCTGCAGTTCTCTCACCTGCAAAATGTCCACCATATGCAGAACCATGACAATGCCACAACATATCCTTCTGTTCTTCCTCTGGAATACACCGTCGGATCACACTGTTCATCAGGAAACTCTTCTCTGATCACTACTTCCGGTTCTTCTTGAAGCTCTTTTTCTGTAATCCTGGATAAGTGATCAGCCACCAAATTTTCAACTCCCTTTTTGTCCTTGATTTCTACCTCAAACTCTTGCAACAGTAACAACCAGCAGAGCAATCTGGGTTTAGCATCCTGTTTGCTTAACAAATACTTTAAAGCTGCATGGTCAGTGTAAACAATAACTTTTGATCCTAACAGATATGGCCTGAATTTGTCAAATGCATACACAATAGCCAATAATTCTTTTTCTGTAGTAGCATAATTCTTTTGTGCATCATTTAAGATCTTACTGGCATAGTAAATGACATGCAACAATTTATTCACTCTTTGGCCCAATACCACTACTACGGCATAGTCACTGACATCACACATCAATTCAAATGGTAACGAAAAATCAGGTGCCATCATGATAGGTGCAGTGGTCAACTTTTCTTTTAAAACATGAAATGCATGCAAACATTCATCATCAAACAGGAATTCTTGGTCCTTAACTAATAACTTGCATAAGGGCTTAGCAATTTTTGAAAAATCTTTTATGAACCGCCTATAAAATCCTGCATGACCAAGAAAACTCCTCACACCCTTAACATTTACAGGTGGAGGAAGTTTCTCTATCACAGAAATTTTTGCCCTGTCCACCTCAATTCCATTCCTAGACACCTTGTGTCCAAGAACTATACCTTCTGTCACCATAAAGTGACACTTCTCCCAGTTCAAAACCAAATTACAGTCTTGACATCTTTTCAAAACCGAATCTAAATTCCCTAGACATACATCAAAATCAGAACCAAATACAGAAAAATCATCCATAAAAATTTCAATGCATTCTTCTATCATATCAGAAAAAATGGAAAGCATGCACCTTTGAAATGTGGCAGGAGCATTTCATAAACCGAAAGGCATCCTCCGGTATGCGAATATTCCATATAGACATGTAAAAGCAGTCTTCTCCTGATCCTCTGGTGCCACAGCTATCTGATTGTACCCTGAATAACCGTCCAAGAAGAAATAAAAAGCATGTCCTGCCAACCTCTCTAGCATCTGATCCAAGAAAGGAAGTGGAAAATGATCCTTCCTGGTTGCCTTATTCAGCCTCCGGTAATCAATGCACATTCTCCAGCCAGTGATTGTCCTTGTGGGAATCAACTCATTGTTCTCATTTTTCACCACAGTCATCCCCTTTTTCTTGGGCACGGTCTGCACAGGACTCACCCAAGCACTGTCTGAAATTGGGTAAATCATCCCAGCATCAAGCAACTTCACCACCTCCTTCCTCACTACTTCCTTCATAGTGGGGTTGAGTCTCCTCTGTGGTTGCCTTACTGGTTTGACCTCTTCTTCCATCAATATTTTGTGAGTGCAAAAGGAAGGATTAATACCCTTGAGATCTGAAAACTGCCATCCAATAGCCATTTTATTCTTCTTGAGTACATTAATCAACTTCCCTTCTTCCTCATCAGCCAACATTGCATTAATGATTGCTGGATATGTTTGATCATCCCCAAGGAACACATACTTCAAATGTGAAGGTAATTCCTTAAGTTCTACCTTAGGTGCTCCTTTTGGAATGTCATCAATCTTCTTCTCAAGCTCTTCCACTTCTGGCTCTTCTTGGTAATCCTCTGTACCTGTCTCTTCTTCTGATCTTTGTTCCTCAACTGGGAATTCTTCTTTTTTATTCACTTCTTCCACAACCTCCTGTATCACATCCAATCTAAAACAATCCTCCACATCAACAGGATGCTGGATGGTTTCGAATACATCAATTGTGACTGTTCCCTCATCCACCCTTAGCAACAACTTTCCTTGTTCAACATCTATCAAAGATCTTGCAGTTGCTAAAAAGGGTCTTCCTAACAATAAAGGACTTTCTGTATCCTCTTCCTCCATGTCAAGAATCACAAAATCCACTGGAAAAATAAACTTGTCTACCTTGACCAAGACATCTTCAACCACACCTTCAGGCCTCTTAATAGATCTATCTGCAAGATGCAGAATAAGATTGGTCTCCTTCAAAGTGTTAATTCCCAAAGCTCTACATACTGTCAACGGCATCAAGTTTATACTGGCTCCCAAATCACACAATGCCTTTCCCACCTCCACATCTCCTATAGCAATAGAGATACTGAAGCTTCCGGGATCTTTCATTTTTGTTGGAAGCTTCTTCTGGATTAGGGCACTACACTCTGCTGTTAGGGCAACTGTCTCACCATCAGTTAATTTCCTCTTCTTAGTAAGAAGATCCTTCATGAATTTTGCATAGTGAGGCATATTTTCCAGTGCTTCAGAAAATGGTATGTTAATTTGTAAATTTTTGAAGATATCCAGAAATCTTGCATAGTGCTGTTTCTGAATCTCTTGCTTCAACCTCTGAGGGTAGGGAACTTTAGCATAGGGAGATAAACTAACTGGCTGTTCTTTCTTGTCAGCCATCTTCTTCTTTTCCCACTTCATCATCTTTTGTGGGGAAGCATTTTTACCAACTTCTACCTCTCCTTTATTCTTATTGTCCTTCCCTTCCTCTTCTTTGTCAACTCCAACTATAACATCTCTAACAACTACTTCCTTCTCACTTTTCTCATTTCTCATTTTCTCTAATTCATCATCAGAGACTACATCTTCAACCACAACCTCTTCTTCATTCTTTTTATTTTCCACCTTCTTTTTCCCTGGATGAAGTACCAACCCACTTCTTGTCATAATTGCTTTACAGTGCTCCTTTGGATTCACTAGTGTATCACTTGGAAATTTCCCTTGTGGTCTCTCTGATGTTTAGCAAGTGCACTAATCGTACAAGTAATAAAATGATGAGTAAAGATCGTTCCCACGAGGAATTGTGTTCAAACACCAATATACCATAGAAAACTAATTTGAATCAAATAAGAGTTTGTAAAAATCATGAATAATTTGTCACCAGAAAATTGATTGTAAGTAATTTGACACAAAGTAAATATGGATTAGGAATTAATAAAAACAACAAGTAGTCAGAAAACAACTTTCCTCCATGATAACCCATATAAAAATTGATCATATGCTGAATTCCTTTCCATGTGATGTTAATCAACCTTTTACTTATCATCAAGATGTAATCCTTTACTACCCTGATAGATACATTAATCAGAAACCCCAATCCCTTGGTGATCTCTTTCTTAATACATGCGTGAAATACTAAGGTTTTAAGATTACATCAGAATTCTAGCATCAATCCCTTGAGTACTAGAATTCTGATGTTGAGATTATCAAATACAGAAGTCATATAAACATCCATGTTCTATACTACTTTTTTGATAGAAATAATTAACTCAGAAAATCTCAAATCAACACATGAAAAATACTTCATCATATTAATCAAATCAACATAATATTATCATGGAGTTCCATTGCATTCAGACTACAAAGACTCTACTCAGACATGACTAAGGAATAAATAAGAGAAGAAGAAACAAACTTCATTTCCATGTTGAAAGTCTTCAATCTCCAAACTATTACAAGGAAATCCTAATACAAAAACTAAGAGAATTTAGAGAGAAGTCAGACTAAGTTTAAGAGAGAGAGAGAGTTCAGATCCCCCAGATTCTGATCTAAGTGTCAAGGCTTTGCCTTATATAATGTTACAATTAAAAACATAAAACTGATGTGGGCGCTAAAACGTCCATAAGTGGCCGTTTTAGCGTCCATGCTTTACGTATGCTCAACTGCTTTTAACTGATTTCAACGCTAAAACGTTAAGGAATGACCGTTTTAGCGTCCAAACTTGGTGAATGCTCAACTAACTTTAACTAACTCCAACGCTAAAATGTTTGATTTGGACGTTTTAGCGGTGAAGACCAAAATCTTTTTCCACTTTAGGGCGCTAAAACGCATATTGCAGGCCGTTTTAGCGCCCAAGACCAGCAATTTTCCATCTTCTTAGTGTAGCAGCGCGCTAAAACGCTCTGTGTGGACGTTTTAGCGCTCATCACCAGCAAGTTTTGGCCTCTTCCTGTAACAGGGCGCTAAAACGCTCAGTGTGGACGTTTTAGCGCTCAACACCAGCAAGTTTTGGCCTCTTTCTGTAACATGGCGCTAAAACGCTCAGTGTGGACGTTTTAGCGCTCAACACTTAGGCAATTTTTCTCCTCTTGAGCTCCAGAATCTTCTTCCTTCTCCAGTTGTCTTTCAAGCTTGCTTTTCCTACAAGAATCATACAAATTTCCAATAAAGCTCTTGAACTTGTAATTGAGGACATCTTAGGACATTAACCTTGTTTTTCATCATTTAATCACACAATTTGATCCTAATTCCTGCTAAAAACCATGATGAACTAGGGGTTCATCACGCAACCTACCATCTCGAACAAACTTCTCCACCGCATCGCGGAGATCCTAGCAATTATCAGTGGTATGCCTCGGTCCGTTATGGAAAGCACAATATTTGGACTTATCCAAACCTCCTCTGTCGAAAACGGGCCGGGGTCTTTCCACCTTCTTCATCTCCGTAAGCGCCACTTCCTTCCAGATTTGCAAACGTGACGTATTCAAAGGTGTGTACTTGTCATATCTTCCAATCCGATCCCTCACATCCGGGACTCAGGGGCGCTGATCTTTCTTCCTACTGTCAACTCGTTCTCTCCCCTTTTGGGGCGGGCTTCTTCTTCTAGGGCTTGATCTCTTGCCCTCATCGAGTTGCGTATTTGCAATCTCCATTTGCTCTAGCTCGAGATATTTCTTCGAGTGAGTTCTGAATTCCTCCAACGTCCTTACTGGGTCTTTATAGACCGACTTGGCCAGCCTGGAGGCGCCGTCCAAGCCGGACACGATGAGATGCACATGGACGTTTTCCTGCAATCCTGGAACTTGTAACGCGGCATCCTTGAATCTATTAAGATATCCCTGGAGGGTTTCTCCAGGTTGTTGCCGTATCTTTCCAAGTGTGAACTCGGATTTCGGATGTTTTTTGCTCGTCGTAAAATTTAAGAGGAACTTCTCTCCGAGTTCCTCAAAAGACCCAATGGAATTGGTGGGTAAAGTAGAGAACCATGCCTGCGTTGCCCCAGTTAAGGTTATGGCGAATATCCGGGATATGAGAGGCTCGTCTATGCCTCGAATATACATGTTGTATCAAAAGCGTCAATGTGGACCTGCGGGTCCTGACTCCCATCATACTTCGGCAGTCGGGCCGAATCAAAGTCTTCAGGGAAGGGTGCATTCAAAATTTCCCCAATAAAGGAGTTGTTGTTGTACTGCCCCCTGCTGTATTTCCATCTGTACCCACCAGGTTCCACTCGTCTTCGGATATTTTGGGCATTCTGGTCATGAATCTGAACCCGTTCCTCCTGGTCATCAGCTTGTGTTAGATGGTTTTGAGCGCTTTGGCCATCTGCAGCCTAGTTTCCCTGGTTCGGGTTTGGCCTTTCATGATTTTCTGCGTGGGGAACCCGGTTGAGCAAAGTCCGGTTTTGAGTTCCTCCTCGACCATCGGTTGGTTGATCTTCACCTTGTGCTGCTCCTGGTGCAGTCAGTTGTGCTAAGCGTTGTTCCAGGTCTCGTATTCCTCTGTTATTTTCCTCTCGTATGGCCATGAAGTCCTGCTGGCATTGTAAGTTACTACGGGTCTCCATTTCTGCGATTCGTTGCATGATTGCAGTGAGTGCATTGTTGGCCAACCGAGTATCCGGATCAGCCGACTGAGCAACCCGCACAGCAAGATCTCTTGGATGTTGCGAGGGGTTATTTCTTATTGGGGCTACATTCGCCTCCACCCCTCTGCCCGACGCGCTGGGGTAGATGCAGTGTCTGATAGATCATCCTCAACCTGGACGTGGTCGTAATCCACGTTGTTTCCAATCTGGTTCTGAGGCTGATTTACCTCCTCAAAGACTGGATCCAACGGTCGATTCTGGTTCGAAGGTGGCTTCTGGCTACTGCTCCTAGTTTGGATTGCCATTCTCGTTCAGATTGGTGGGAACTTCAAATTCCAATATGAAATTTCCCACAGACAGCGCCAATGTTCTGTCCTTTGGGACAGAGATGTCTAGCCCAATAGGCTAGTATGTCGATGTTGGATCGAGTTCCCTCTCCAAGGTACCTATGGAGGAGATACCCTTGAATCAGGCGGATCACTGTGCACTGAGTACTATAACGGCGTTAGCCAAAGGGGTGTATGTGTGTGCACAGTGACAACATAACAATGAGAAAGAAAAGAGAGATCCCTTACCTTCAGGGTTTACCTTTGTACTTATAGAGGTTACCTGCAGGTAGTGTGAATGAGGTTTTGGCTCCTATAATGAGGGTCCAGGCCCGATAGCTATGTTGTCGCCTTGATGGAAGTCTTATCCTTTCTCAGCATCAATCCATATCTTGGATTGCCCCTCGTTGGGCCTGCTACTTACTGGGCCCACTATACGGGTCCATTACAATTTCTTTTGACCAAGGAACTCCTTACGAAATTAAAAAAAAATCATTATTTTTCTTCGTGGAACATATACTTTGTTGAAAACTATTTTTCAATAGAATTTCAAGATTTCAAATTCTCAAAAATTGAAAATTGAGGAATTTTATCGTTGAAAAAAGAGAGTAAAAAAAGATATGTTCTATTTAAAATTGAAATAGGTTTAGTCTAAATAAAGTGGGGCTCGTTGATTTTTTTTATATAAAAAAAGTGACTTATTTTTCGACATGAGGGCAGCAGATTTTTAACTTATTTATAATAACAACAATAGTTTTTATAGATATATAACTTAAATGATTATTATTAATTTTTTTTAGTATCCAAATAATTATTTATTATAATCATATATGAAATTAAAAATATTATAAAAACAAATTTATACACTCTTCTTTTTAAAATATCTTACAAGTTGAAATGAGCCAAAATAAATCATATAAATAACTAAAATAATAAAAGATATCTGAATTTAATTATGTTATGATTGTAATTGATTCCAGTTTTAAATGTCTCATGTTTACACATAATTAAAATTATTAAACAAGTATATCCAATCAAATCTTGTCCTATTATGAGATATTTTTTTTCCTTTCTCTCTCCATTGAAAAAAATAAGGAAACAAAATTTGCGAACTTTCTGAATAAGGAAACAATTTTTTTTTATCTTAATCTGAATTCTTAGTGTATCTCACCAAACTAAATTTATTTATTCAACTGAATGAAGGCCTATTTGAACCAGGCGAAAGAAAAAGAAAAAAAAAAGGTGTCATCTAACTGTATAATAACGTTAAATAAACTTGCATATGTTTCAAAGATAATCATCAGAACAATATATCTTCATACCATAATTTTAGTTCAGAAACATAATGTATTTTTGAGTTTCAAACAATTAGTGGAGTCGTTAAGATAGGACAATCATTTGATTGATGCTTGAAAGCTCACGGAAATCGAAAGTGCATAAACAGAAGATCACAACAAAAGAAAAATAAGAAAAAAAAAGAAAAGACGGTATTGTATAATCAAGTCTCTTAGCCGGAAACTAGGTTTTACCATAATTGATGTTATTGTCAAATCAGATGTTTGATCAAACAAAAATAACAGAAAAAAAATTAACGACTAAGATTAATAAACAGAACCCCAACATTCTCATAACATAGTCATACTTCAATGTATGTAATCATCCCAATATTTGGGTCTTCTCCGTTTTCGCTTGGGTCTTTGGCTTCTGTGTTGAACTTCTTGCATCCGTTTTCGCTTGGGTCTTTGGCTTCTGTGTTGAACTTCTTGCATCGAATCATTGGATTTGGGTTGTTGGCATGTTGTTCTTGGACTGTTGATGGTGCTTTTCATGGGATTGATGATCTCGGGTTCAAAAACTTTGATTTTCTCTCCTCCACTGTTGTTCGGCCCATCATCAAGAACACCATCATGACGAAGATTGTAACCAGATACTGTTGGAGTGTGATTAAAGGGCATGGAAAGTTCCATAGGATGAAAATTCAAATCTTGTATGAAGGGCTTGGTTTCAACAACTAAGTCATCAATGATTGGTGTTGCCAAAGACTCTGAATTAAGGGATAAAACAGAGGGAATGAAAGAAGAGGGAAGAGGAGGTTTTTGATCAAAGAAAAGATGAGTTGAAGGTGGTGACGATGGTGGAGTACATGGAATCGATTCCAAATTCGGCAACCATAATTCCATAAAACTCAAGTATTCAGAATAAGATGAAATTTTCGGGAAGAAAGCACTAACATCATTCTTTCTGATTTCCTCCAAAAAATCCAGATAATCAGAATAAGTTGGTATTTGCAGGTTGTAATCCATGACTCTTCACTCAACACTTTTTTACATTTTAGACCACATCCATATATATAGAGGCAGAATTACGAGTAAAAGGGTTTTCTTTTTATTTTGAGATAAAGAAAAATAATTTTATTAAAGTTTCTATTTATTTATACAATTAGATATAAAAAAATTATTTTCAAATTAAATTAAATTAAATCATGCATGTGTTGGTATTGCTCCTTGTAATTATTTTGTTTTATATGTTGCTGCAGTCATGCATAACATAAAATTTTGAAACAAAATAACATATTTCGCGATTAATATAAATATATAATAAAAAAATTAATTAAAAAAATTAAATAAATTAAAATGCTCTTATTATTCTCATCAGATATTAAAATAAATTTTATCAAATCTTAAAAAATCAGCATTATATTCAAAAGTTTCTTCTAACAAAATCACCTAATCAATATCCTTTATTTTCTTATTATTTATATCAACACAAAGTCAGAGTTATTTTCAAATTATTTACCAAATTTTTTTTGATTTTATTCAATCATTTTCAATTTTTAAATCACTTAATAAATACAATTTATTTAATTACTATTAATTTTATGCTCTATTAATTCTATCGTATATGATATCAATTATCATTCGGATTTACTAAAAGTTCCTTCTTTCCTTTTTCATATATGATATCAATTATCATTCGGATTTATGCACAGTTTCGATCTTGTTTCCTTTTACACATAATTTTTTTGAAATTGCTCTCTATTTCTTTTGACCAAGGAACTCCTTACGAAATTAAAAAAAAATCATTATTTTTCATCGTGGAACATATACTTTGTTGAAAACTATTTTTCAATAGAACTCCAAGATTTCAAATTCTCAAAAATTGAAAATTGAGGAATTTTATCGTTGAAAAAAGAGAGTAAAAGAAGATATGTTCTATTTAAAATTGAAATAGGTTTAGTCTAAATAAAGTGGGGCTCATTGATTTTTTTATATAAAAAAAAGTGACTTATTTTTCGACATGAGGGCAGCA
This sequence comes from Gastrolobium bilobum, assembly GCF_033153095.1. Taxonomy (NCBI): domain Eukaryota; kingdom Viridiplantae; phylum Streptophyta; class Magnoliopsida; order Fabales; family Fabaceae; genus Gastrolobium; species Gastrolobium bilobum. The sequence goes on along the minus strand of NW_026895157.1, from coordinate 1,888 downwards.
GATTTTTAACTTATTTATAATAACAACAATAGTTTTTATAGATATATAACTTAAATGATTATTATTATTTTATTTTATTTTGGTATCAAATGATTATTTATTTTATAAAAGAGATATCAGTTTTAACTAACTAATAAACCCTTGAAATTTTCTTTTGAAATAAATATATAATCAACAAATTATATAAGTATTATAATTTTTTATTGATATAAAATAACAATTGACAAGAAAATTTAACTTAAATTGTATGCGCGTGATGGAATTTGTTTATATTATAGAGAGAGAAAAATTCGAATTTTTTAAAAGCATTTATTTATAGGCTATTGGGAATACAAAATAAATTAATTCAAATATATTATTTTTTTATTTGATTAATGATAATCAATTATTTCAATATCAGGATAACGTATGAAGAATGAAACACACACCATGAATTTCTAAACAAGAATATCTGATAATCGTATAAATATATAACTGATTGAATCGAAAACCATATTTGGCACGATATGACAACAAAATAGAAGTTTATTATTCAATCAGAAGAATTTTATCATATAGAAAATATTGTGTATTCACGTAGATTGTAAATCTCAGCAAGTTTTTCAGTATAATCATATATGAAATTAAAAATATTATAAAAACAAATTTATACACTCTTCTTTTTAAAATATCTTACAAGTTGAAATGAGCCAAAATAAATCATATAAATAACTAAAATAATGTAAGATATCTGAATTTAATTATGTTATGATTGTAATTGATTCCAGTTTTAAATGTCTCATGTTTACACATAATTAAAATTATTAAACAAGTATATCCAATCAAATCTTGTCCTATTATGAGATATTTTTTTTCCTTTCTCTCTCCATTGAAAAAAATAAGGAAACAAAATTTGCGAACTTTCTGAATAAGGAAACAATTTTTTTTTATCTTAATCTGAATTCTTAGTGTATCTCACCAAACTAAATTTATTGACGGTATTGTATAATCAAGTCTCTTAGCCGGAAACTAGGTTTTACCATAATTGATGTTATTGTCAGATTAGATGTTTGATCAAACAAAAATAACAGGAAAAAAATTGACGACTAAGATTAATAAAAAGAACCCCAACATTCTCATAACATAGTCATACTTCAATGTATGTAATCATCCCAATATTTGGGTCTTCTCCGTTTTCGCTTGGGTCTTTGGCTTACAGATTGCTAATTGTGTTGTGGCTGCAAAAAATGCATGTCTGCCTGATATTTTCAGCTTGAAACTGCACTCTTCTTTTTCTATTTTCTATTGCACTTAATTTTAAGAACCTGAAATTTTAATGTCTCGTTGAGTTTCCTAAATTGATAATGAAATCCCTGCTAAATTAGAACTGTTTAATACCTGGTAGTGTTCTGCCCCTGTCAGAAAGAGAAATTGCTTGGCAAATATAGCAAACTGATATTGGAAACTAGGCTACTTGGTTCCATGGACGAGGGTAGAAGCTAGCTTCTATGTGTATTCAATTTGTTGTTAGTGTCATTTAGAAGTTAATCTTTTCCCTACTGAAAATATGACTTGGTACAGGAAGACGAAATTTTTGGCAGAAATTTGCTCGATGACAAACAAAAATTTACATATTTAGCGCCAAGATATATTTTTATATGATTTGGCTAGTATTCAAGTGGTTTATTTTGGGTGATATGACGGTAGAAATATGAATCAGTTTTTATGATGTTATAGCATGGAAGCATGGAATTGTAAGAGTGTTTTGTTTTCTCACATCTTACTATGGTTAATTCTTTAACATGTAACAGGGAAGGGAAGAGTAAGGTATAAGAATCTTGAAAAATATTTACTCCGCTGAGGAAGATGAAGGTGAGATTCATGATTTGAGGGAGTCAACTGAAACAGA